>NC_056749.1:733957257-734257257 GCF_019279795.1 Protopterus annectens
CTGGTTTCTTCTCATCTGCATATTTTATCAGGTTTAATGTAGGCCAGTAAGTTATAGCCATTAAATAAACACTGAATAAATGCGTCTCCAAAACCGAACTCTGGTGATCTTGTGTGCTTGATTTGTAGTTCCCATCACACCTCCAGTCTTAACCCTCTGTTTTCTGTTTGCATTTCAGTTACCTATCTGTTTCATTATGCAGTATCAATTCCAGCCAAATGTTTAACATAGTGACTTACTTTAACTGTATAGCAAAGGTTACTATAGTCCAGGTATAGGATCTGTCTGACCTCATAGTTTTCAAGCCTTACAATCTTTGCAGGTCTTTTTAAGGTATTGTTCACATCCAGTCTTGTTTAAAAGGCCAACATGTTTCCTTATTCCACTGCAGCCCGATGCTTTCCCAAGTTATAACCAGTTTTTTTTTTTTTTTTGCTGTGTAATCTGATCCTGTTAAAGGGGATTCTAAATTTATCTTTACAATTTATTTACTAAAAGATTAGATCCAGGATGTTTTTCCCCTTTTTTTTGATTTGCATGTAGTCTGAGCCAACCTATAGCCATGGAAGTATTTTCCCAACGGAATTCAATTGCTGACAGTTGTTTTTCAGCCTCTGCGCATTTTATCTGTAGGAGATTAGCAATTTATGGAGTAATTTCGTGCATTTTGGAGTTACTCTGTCATAGGTGCCAGGGAAACTGAACATTTCCAGTCATAACCTCGGGTCATCAAAGGAACTGCAAAGTCATTGATGTTAATACTTTTGTATTTCCAAAATTGATGGCCTGTCTTCTGTTTTAAACCCCCATTTCTGAGAGGATCAATTGAGAAAGGAAATGTGGCAAGGAATTCAAACAAAGGTAAGTGCAGAGTGTGGAGAAAACGAGTAGGCAGTAGATGGTGAGCAAGAGGAGATGTAAAGGAAGTTAAGTTGGTGAAAGAGCGAATATGGTGTCATTCACTTTTGCAGAATGTAGAGGGATACTTACAGTCTGGGACTGGAAGAAGAAGGGGTAAGGGTAGGAGATATATGGATAGGGAATAAGCGGAAGTAAAACCGTGGCAGGAAGGGAGAGCACAGTGTGGGATGAAAAGAGTGGGCTAGCTTAAACACTGAGCAAGAGATGGGCAGAGATTTATGGGTAGAGATTAGGGAGTTGCTATACTAATGATGGTGGATGCACCTTATGGAGTGGTTGTAGCCAGCAGGTAAGGGGCAGTTAGAAATAATCTGGTAAGATTTGTGAGAGATGTGGAAAAGGTAAATGTGGAAAAACATAAGGAAAAGTGGGGAAAGGAAGACTAAGAATGTGGGGGAAGAGTAGTGAGGGAGAGATGAGCAGATATGGGACATACTGAAGCAGTGAAATAGGTAGCGCTATCATTAGACTAGTAGATGAGGTCTGTACTTTTATGGTAGAGAATTCCGTGTTATATGAATAGAGTAGGGTTTCTGCAGTATGGCTAGTATTGGAAATCTGATAAGGAGCAGGCAGGTAACCTGAACATGTGGTGATGACATAAAGGGTGACATATGGATATGGTGGTATAGGGTTAGGAGTAAATGTGCTGGTGGAGCCAAGATAGGAATTTAAAGGCATTGTTGTTTAAGATAAGTTGAGAGGATGGGGGCTGGGCTAAGAGAAGAGAGAATTGATGCTCGTGGTGGAATGAGTGAAACTGCACATAGCTGTAAAATGGAAGTTGGAAGGGATGGGTGAAAATTTATTCAGAAAATGAGGGAGGAAGCTGACAAAAATATAGTGTTTGAATGAATCAGAAATATTGAAGTTGAGAAAAAGGGAAGTAGAGATGGGGACCATATAAAGGGTTGAGTTAGGCAAGACTAGAGCGAGCAGTTAGGGTATACGTTGGGGAGAAGGGTATAGAATAAGGATGAGACTATGGCAGATGGGGAATAGGAAAGTTTGAAGAGGTGTTAGGTAGCTTTATGTGTGATTACATAAGGAGGAGGAGTGGATGTGTATGAGTCATTGTGGTTGTTTAAATGTGTATTGAAACAAAAAAATAGGAAGGATTCTGGGTGACATAATGATGATTGTGTGACTTTTTGTTTTGTGAGAAAGTCAATAAAATAATAAAGTAAAAAAATGCATCCCCCATTTTTTCTATATTCAGAAAAGAGTAATCCATCCATCCAATGCTGTCAAGTTACATATAGGACCCCGTTAACTGCCAAGCTCTCTACCCTCTCTCTATGCATGCAAATGTGCACGCGTATATATATATATATATATATATATATGTATATATATATATATATATATATATATATGTATATATATATATATGTATATATATATATATATATATATATATATATGTGTATATATATATATATATATATATACACACACACACACACAGACACACACACACATGCACACACGCACAGACATACATAGACACACACACACACACACACACACATGCACGGACACACACACACACACACACACACACACACACACATGCACACACGCACAGACATACACAGACACACACACATATACACGCACACATGCACACACGCACAGACATACACACACATGCACAGACATACACAGACACACACATACACAGACACACACACACACACACACACACACACACACACACACACACACACACATGCACAGACATACACAGTCACACACACAGACACACACACACAGACACACACACACACACACACACACACACACACATACATACACACACACACACACACACACACACACACACACACACACACACACACACACACACACACACACACACACACACACATACTGTTTAAGGTTGCCCCTTTAGGATACAATCCCCATCTTTTAGTGATTTTGTTTTCCCCTTTGCTCATTCTCTTTATTTCATCCATATTCTTGCTTTTCCTGTTATCTCTTTCTTCCTCCTTACCCACTTCTAATGTTTCTTATCCTCTGGAGCACACTTTTGTTCAGACTGCTACTATTAATAACATGTTGATGCATTCCCCACAGCTTTCCTTGCTTGTTTTCTTTTCATGTCTTTTTCAGTCTGTTGTTTTTGTTATTTGGTGCCATGCTTTTTTTCTTTTTAATTGCCTCTGTTCTTCTACCCCATGAGTAATGTTGGTTAAGCTCCCTGTGTTGCCTTCCTTTTTATGATTTTTTGTGTCTGTTGTTCCCCCTTATTATCTGTTTGTTTTTAGATTTTCTTGTATGTCTAGAACTCGTTTCTCTCCAAATGTGGTTTAGACTACTTAACATGTGAACAGGGAGGAGGTTCAAACATGCACCTCTTGTCTGCACAAAACTGGTGTTGTAAAGTTAAGGAAGTGTGGATGGCAGAACCTTGATGGTAGATCTGAGCATTAAATTGCCTTTTAATCGCTGCCTCGTCTAACCATTGACTAGAAAGGATTATGTTCACATCTATTGTCCACTTCAGTGGAAGACAAACGGGCTAATCACAGATCTTGGGGTAATGTGTGCCAGTGAGTAAATGCATCCCATCCCTTATTTAAATGTCCAAACTGCACTCATGATCATCCTGCTCTTGGGGAGTAGTTTATTTAATACCCTGGCCAGAGCGCTGTGGGTGTACTCTGGCCTCAAAAACCCTTCTTCACAGGTTTCCCACTGTGTATCTGGAAGGGTTTAATCCCCAGGAATATGGATAATGCACCAGGTTTTCCAGCATTGTTACTTCTGGCTCAGGTCTGCAGTGTCCTATAGTTTTTTGATGTGTAGTGAGACCTGCCCTAAAATATAAGGGCGCCCACCCTGAGGAAGTGTGGTGTTGTGCTAGCACCAGGCTTCCATCCATGCATTCTGTCAGCAGATGTGTTTCTGTACACTGGTGCCACAGTGCGTCATACCTGACATGCTGTTATCGAACAATCACATAACATGCCACACAGTGCATCATACCTGGCATGCTGTTATTGAACAATCACATAACATGCCGCAGTGCATCATACCTGGCATGCTGTTATCGAACAGTCATATAACATACTGCAGTACATCATACTTGGCATGCTATCGAACAATCACATAACATGCCACAGTGCATCATACCTGGTATGCTGTTAACAAAAAATCACATAACATGCCACAGTACATCGTACCTGGCATGCTGTTATAGAAAAGTCACATAACATGCCACAGTGCATCATACCTGGCATGTTATCAAAAAATCACATAACATGCCACAGTGCATCATACCTGGCATGCTGTCATCGAACGGTCAATCACATACTGTAACATGCCAGAGTGCATCATACGTGGCATGCCAAACAGTCAGTCACATAACATGCCCTGGTGCATCATATCTGGCATGCTGTCATTGAACAGTCAAGCACATATGCCGCAGTGCGTCATACCTGGCATGCTGTTATCGAAAAATCACATAACATACCACAGTGCATCACACATGACATGCAGTCATTAAGTAGTCAATCGCGTAACATGCCACAGTGACTCATGCCTGGTGTACTGTCATTGAACGGGTTCCTATTATATGATCGAAGATGCATTCTTTCGAATGCGTCTTGATCGGACTTTAACTCACGAAACGGCAAAATACCAAAACGGCATATAAGCAATTTCTTTTGCTTGGCTGCCTCCATTACTTTGCCGTTTTCGTCAGTGTAGTGCGATGTCTGAGTTGGTATATTTAAGTGGGAGGGGTGGGGGGGGAGAAGCCCCCCACTTTATGTAATGTTTTAAAGTTTTTTTTTCTTTTCTTTTGTGGAACAGCGATTTTTTTCCCTTGGAAAAAAATTGCTGTTCTAAGTGTTCGGGATTGTAAGCTTTTTTTTACATGGGGTCGATAAATCAGTGTTTGCTTTTTTAAGTGTTCGTTGATTTAATATAGACCCCATTGAATAGTCACATAACATGCCACAGTGCATCATACCTGGCATGCTGTTATCAAAAAATTAGATAACATGCCACATTGCATCATACCTGGTTTACTGTCACCAAACAGTCAATCACATAACATGCCACAGTACCACAGAACAGTCTAGAGATGAGGGTAAGTGGCTCTTTCTTCCTTCCACCTTTCCATATTCTATGAGTATTTAGGGGATACTGAAGCCATTATTTTTGAGATAAATACAGATAAAGAAACTTCGTAATTCCTACAATTATAACCCCTCCCCACCCCACATTTTTGGAGAAACATTCCATCTCATCATGTCCACCATCGGCTTGCTCATGGCCCCATTGTTCCCAAAGAAGTACCTGAGCAGGTGTTAGTTTGTTTCAAGCCTCCTACTCATTCTTCACAATATTTGAAACTGTGCATCAAGGAGTGTTATGCATACAGCTCAGGAAGCACCTGGATCCCATGAAGGCAGATTCCTTTTATCTGCCCCCTGCTGAGTGGAATACAGTTTTGACTAGTTACATAGACCACGCTTCTTCATAAACCTGTTCATCCATGTGGGTCCAGGACACTGCGTTTTGCCATCTTGCTGCCCTACAATATGTAGAACCCTTTGGATATGGTTGTCAGGAAGGCATTAACTTCTGCCACTTTGAGGCTCAGCTCTTGTAATTATTTTCCAGTGAATCAGGTACTGTAAATTTTTGGCCCTCTCTTAGCTGTCTCATAACATTGGGTCAGAACTTCTTTTTGTGGCTTCCTCTGTGAGCTGCCATGTGGCCTACTACAACTTTGGCTGTGCTGACTCTAACAACTGGGGTAGTAGGCCAAGACATGTGCCTTTGCTGGATATCATTGATGAGGCTGCCCCTTTGTTTCAACAGGCCATTCTCCACATACCTCTCAACTTCTTGGTGCAAGAAGTCTGGACAAAGCCTAAAATAATAGGGGGGCAAAGTCCCAAAAATAGGGATGGATTTTAAATATTATTCTTATAAACATAGAAAGTTGCTATAATAACATAGTGTATGTTAGCATGCATTTTCTGAAGGGTTTAAAGCCTGAAACTCAAATGTATGTCATTATTTAGTGACTGCAGTCCTCCGTGATTTGTCAGAAATCCACAAATTGTTTGAGGAATAGACCAAAAATATCAGGCACAACTCTGGACATTCTGCAAAAATCTGGACAGTTTAGAGGCATGATTCTAGATGACTCCACCTATGGGAAGCTCTTTTTTGGACATCCTTCTCAGGGATCTGATAAATGACTTCCTGAAAAGGGAACAAGCTGTTGTTACTTTGGAAGGAATTTATGTTTAACCCCCCCCCCTCCTTTGCCTCTTAAATTTTCTTTTAGAGGAGATAAGCCTGCTAAGAAGAAGGTGAAGACTCTTCACAGACTGATGAGGCCCCCTCAAGCATCAGATGATCTTATTACCTTTGTTCATGCTGGCCAAGTGTACCAGGAGAGTTCCCAACCATTAATCAGTCATGATCAATGTGTAGAACTGTTGGGGGATGGTGTCGTTCTCTGCAAGTTCACCCTAGCTTGGAAAGGCATTAAAAAAAAAAAAAAAAAAAAAAAAAAACAGTTCCCAACTTGGTTGTGGATGGCCAAGTTTCATCTGAACCGTGGTTTTCTCAAGGAGGGCCTCCTCCAAGGCAAGCCTTTTCCGAGTGTCCTTGGGACAGGCTCATATATAATTTCTCAAACAGGTGCTTCTGTTGAGAATGCAGTAATTCTAACAGTAATCCTTTCAACAGTAACACTAATGTACAGAAAGCCAAATATATGTCCTAAGTCCAAGACTACATTACTTGAGAGTATTCCTCTTACTTCAAGGTACAGCATATTCAGATTAATATAAGGTGCTGCATACTCAGGTTAGTATATATAAGTAACAGGGTTGTGGGGTCCACATGCACCCTGTGGATGCTGGAGGAGGTCTTTGTGATTTTTTTTTTGTAGTTGCAGGACTTGCATGTAGGGGTCTCAAATTCATGTTAGTGAGTCCTCACACAAGCATTTTCTTATATTTAAAGGAGGCAGAAGCCTTCTGTCTCTGCCTAGACATGTGCAGCTTCAGTGAACACATTCACCAGATCAGTTTCTAGATGATGACTTGCCTGAGAGGTCCCTACTGCACTGGGGAGGCTGGATAGTAACGTGGGTGTGCTGGGCACCTTTTGCCAATTCACTGTTGAGATCCATCTATCCATCCATCTGTGACCCCTTCCTCCCACTTGTTTGCACATCAAGAGTGACAGTCATCTAGAGCCAATAGCCATACCCCCAGGAGGCTAACCCTGCTTGGATCCCCACAGGAAATTTCTTAATTTTGCTATTGTGGGACCCCACTTCCTTTACAGAGTGACATTTTCTTCTGTTTCGTATGTTTTAGTAGTAGTAACCATTACGGTGAAGGCCTTGCAAATAAAGGAACTTAGTCTTCAAAATTAATGGCTTCTTCTTATTGAGACATTTTCTGGTTAAGTCTCTGGACCTGGAACACCTGCAGTCTTGGGGGGGGAGGTTCTATCCTATCCGATCATGTCTCTCTCAGGATTACCTCCATCAATGAGGAGCTGGACACTGTCCATTGTTAGCTACTCTTGCCCATAAAGTGGGTTCACTAGGTCATTTCCTTTCTGTCTGCTTGAGGAGCTTCTAGGCCCAGACTCCGTTTTGTCATATGGTCTTAAAGGCAAATATAGTCTTCATGGTGCCGTTCATATATCATAGGATGCTGATGTTGCATTAAATTATGAGATGCCAGTGACTGCACAGTCCCACCTGCTTACAGATGTGTCTGAAATCAGAGCCCTGTCTCTGAGCTCTGAAATAAAAAAGCAGTCCCAAACACTCCCATTACAAGTCTGTCACAAATTCTTATGTTGGATGTTAGTTAATCAGCAGGCCACTTTGGCTGTTGTACTTTTCAAGGTGCCTTTTCTTCCTGTAAGCATGGTATGTTCATATTAACCAATTGCAGCTACTAGTAGCTTTCCATGCTGTGATAATGTTTACTCATCCAGTGTTACAACTAATCCATTGTGTTTTTACCTAAACAGACCCCTGCATTTGCTGAGAAGACATTGCGAGTGTAATGGTGGATCATAGAGTAGGAAATCCCTGCTTCACAATTTCATATCCAAGGAGACCTGAACATTCTGTCAGATGGTGGATATCTGATTAACTCTTTCCAGGATTAGGTATTCCAGAGATGGAAAGAGGTGTTCCTTTATGCCTTCATACTGTTGTCTCTGATTCCTTGCCTCATTGCAGAAATTCTCAGAAGAAATTGCAGGGTTCAACTCTTTCACCTCTGGGTGACTGACCATGATTTGTTTTTAGGTCCTCTGGTCCCTTACAGTACAATAAACCTTCCCAATAGAAACCAGGAATTTCCACATTGTAAGGGTAACAATAGTTCTGCCTGCATGACTCCTTGGCCACAGTGTCAGAAGTGATTGAAGCTGCTAGGAAGCCTTCTCTCCAGCAGAAATAGTATACAAAGTGGAAGAGAGATAGAGAGGTATCATTTATGGGCTACTTCTTGTTTTGATTGGAGGTTAGCAGTAAATAATTTGTGTAATTGCGAGTTACGCAGTGCTCAAATTTTGTGTATGCTCACCTGCATAAAAAGCTTTGTTAATGTAATCTTTATTATTTGTTATTTTAGCATAGGAGCTGGTGCCCTCCCTCATCTGCTGCTGTTGTATAGTTTTAAAAGTGGAATGGTGGTTTAGTGGGTGGTGTCATTAACTCTAAGTAATGGAATTAATAGCAAACTGAATAAAAGCTCTATGGCAAATCATTTTATCTGTCTGCTGCGTTTTAATTTCTGTGTTTAAGGAGATGTCACTCTGAAATCAGCAGCTACATTTTAAAGGAGGAGGCATAGGTGTTTGTCTTCACGCTTCACTTGGGACTCTGGTTCTGTATTTTCGTTTGAACTGGAGTGAGCTGTATGGCTGCTATAGTTTGGTAAGGTGCTAATTTAGGTTGCATGAACAAAACTGGTCAGCAAAGCAAATTAGATTGCAGTTTTTTTTAAAATACAGTTTTATTTATTCCATTTGACAAAAGTTAGGTAACTTTATCTAATATAATCCCCATTTGGTTTGTACCTGTCCAAACACTTGTTACAACTAGAGCAACCACAATGCTTTCTCATTAAAAAAATTCAAGAAACTGAATCACAAAAACAATGCAGATCATCTCAAAGCCTGTTCCGTGATCTCAGTAGGGTACTAACAGGTGATTTTTGCCTCGTGTATAGAACCTCATCAGACTCTATCCTGTCCAGCCTGTTACACATCGACAAGTCCAATGGTAGCATGAACACCCACTCTAGGGATCTCAGTTTATTTTGCCACTTAAATAGAACATGTTAGAGGGTATGTATGTATGTATCACAGAGAATTCTGTTTCTCATTCCACATAAAATGAACTACTTCTCTTACTCCATTCAATCTGGAAAACTGCAAATTAATTCCCAGTTTTGGACCCATGACCCTCATGGAGGGGGGGAATGAGTAAATTTCCCAACATAACCTTGTTCTGCCCAGCTCTGGGTTATTGATATTTAGAATATAAGAGCTAAACACTAATTGTGGGAATGTTAGGCTAGGCATCTTAAGATCCCCAGGGATCAATAGCCTAGTAAGTACCTGTGATCTGACTGAAGGTTCCGGCTTGTCATTTTAAGACCTTTTATAAGCATAATTTAGGTAAGGATTCTCAAACAGAACTTGCACATCTAAGTCATGCTTGCCCCTTAATAATCAGTTAATGCCATTCTTTGCTTTCCCATTCAGTTAGTATTCAAGTACTTTTAACATATATCAGCCTTGTTAATGATATGGTTCTCATGTATTCTATGGTCAGGATGGATTTGTCGTAGAATTATAGATTAGTATTAGGCTAACAGCCCTTTATGGGCCATTTTACTCCTAGCCAATTACTCCATGTGAGAATCAAACTTTCTCCTTGTGTTTGTAAGGTAAACACCTTAACTATCATGTCAATCTCCCAACCCTGCTTTTGATGCCCCTCATGACCTTGTGAAGAGCACAGCTTGATATTGTCTGGTAATGCATTTTAAGTGGGTTCTATGTCTTCATCTTCTGAGTAACCCCATAATTCCTAGGTACTTGAATTTCATGACTGACGGGCTTGCCCATCCCTCATTTGATCCCGCTGGTATGATAAAATTGAAGTTATGGTCTTGGAAGACTCTTAAAGTGTTGTAACTTCAGGCCCTTATATGTAGCAGTTATATAAAGGCTTTTGCAGAGGCTGGGTATCTGTTAAAAGTGGTCCACATTTCCTTCTAAAACTGGATTCAGAATTACCCTTAAATTGATCCTGCCATTTCACAGGTTTCTTCGCAGGTGCAAAAACCAGTGAAGAAAGTACCCTTCCCACAAAGCTATATACCAGCAGCACTTATTTGGTTTCTGAAGCAAGTGCATGAATACAAGATAGAGACCAGGAAGGTGTCAGTAATGCACTGGCCTTAGCTCCCTCTCTGTCCCAGTATTACTTACCCACTGCCTGTCTTACTCCTTCAGTATGTAAATTACTACTTCATCGCAGGTTGTCTTAGTCTAGTCAAGACTTTTAGCTCAGTACACCTAGGAACTGGCATCAGTTAATGAATTTCTGCTGACCAGGGAGGAATAAGGATGGTGTGGACGTTCTAGTCCTTGCTGTAATCTGTGCAGCTGGGATTCTGAAGAGATGCGACAGTCTTTCAAAATAATGAAACATAAAAAGATCCAAAAAGAAGAGATTGCATATGTGAGCTTGAATCTCTGGTGGTATAAATCTATACTAAGATACTGCTATCTGATTTGTGTGAAGAGAGGCGCTCACAAGTTCTTCTTACTTGTCCTAGGTTCTGGTCACTATTAAAATCAGATATTAGTGATGCTGACAAAAGTGGCAGTGGGTGTCTGCCAGACTGTTGAGTTTACTGCACTTTTTATCTGGTGTGTGTATGGAATTTGCCTTGCGTGTGCTGGATGAGTGCTGGTGCCTTGTCATTTCTGCTGATGTGATGCCCGTACCCTGGCCCAGCAATCAAGGAGCCTCAATCCTCACCATTAACACCAGAGAGGGCGTCTCATATAAGAGGAAAGGATAACAAATACACACAGTAAAGTACAATTTCCCTTAAGTGCACACAGAGATCACAGTCTGTCTGGAGCTGGTTGCTCCCTTGCTCCCCAGGTCCTCAGTAAGACTCTCCACTGGCACAGCTATTGGGTCCAGATCTCGGCCTAGCTGGCAAGCTAACCTCCAGTACCCTCTCTGTCCGACCAGTGCTTCTTGTCCCTGCCCAACTAGCTGACACACACTTTGAGATAAGTATTTATACACTTCACAGACACTCCTGGGAAAGGCTGACACAGATTCTCCAGCTGTGCCCCTTTACCCAGACTATACGCTAGTAATTACTGCCACCACCAGCTAATAATTATCAGCTACCCAAAGGCCCTTAAAAGGGTGTCCAATTATTACTGTGCAATATTATTATCCAATTGGTAGTATAGCCCAGGGCTAAAGCTATAGGAGTGGTTTAGGCAGTAAACTCTATAAATATGCAATGTACTCTACAGCTTAACTTATCTACATAAACCAGCCACAGGTAAAAGGTTTTTAAAATGTTTAATAATTAATTAATTAAAACACAAGACAATACTACTACACCACAGTGCTATTCAAGAGTTCAGAGATCACACAGAAACTTAAAACAGTACAGTAGGAAATTCTGATATAACAGAAAACACTTAGTCTAATCTTTATAGTCCTATCTATTTCTACAAGAAAGCACTCTTCTAAAGTAACTTACTTACATAGAGCAAGGCAGAGCTAGTCCATGATCAACATGCTTAACAATCTCTGGTTCTCACTGTTTAAATTGAAACTCCAGTTCTGATAAACATTAAATCACCTTTTTCACCCTTCCTGGAGTTCCAAGGGTACACATTAACTACATTTACATTCTTTTACACTTCGAGCAATAAAGGACATTCCACATGTAAATTCTGGTCATTAACTTTAGCCTTAAAACAATAGGAAGGAAACCTTCCTCTAGCCGGCCTGGAACCGACTTGTAAAACATCAAAGGCAATGATGAAATTATTTTAATTTCAAAGGAAAGATTTGAAATGCTTGACTTAGTTTTCCTTACAGCAGATGGCAATGTTGCCACATTGTTGAAACAGCATTTCTTTACGTTTAAGACACAAGCCTGTATTTTACATTTATATTTACAAATGCCAGAATTATGTATCAAATTCTATTTGAGTAGGCTGGCAGCCTTCACCGTTCTCTACCAGTCTTCACATCTCTTCCCCCCCAGAGAACTCAAGCTAGTTTTTCAAGCGACCCTTGATAAGTGCCGCTTGAGAGGGTTAGGTCTATCTGAGTGTACCTCACCCCATTCCCTGTCTTGAGAGCACATCTGCATTGGCATTGCTAATCTCACTGCGGTGCTGCACTGACATATATGCTTGCAACCCCAGGCTCCATCTTAGCAACTTGGCATTTTGCTGGCTGGCTCTGTTTAACCTTATTAGAGGGTTGTGATCTGTCATTACAGTGAATTTTCTTCCATACAGATAAGGCTGAAGTTTCTGCAGTTCCCACACTTTGGCTAGACATTACTTTTCTACAGCTGCATAGCATTCCTCCCTGGGTTGGAGCCTATGACCGAGATAAACCACTGGGTGCTCTTTTGCCTCTGAAGAAATCTGGCTAAGTACAGCCCCCACCCCAAGGTTCGAAGCATCTACTTGCACAACAAATTGTTTGCTGTAATCTAGACTGGCTAACACAGGTAGATAATTATGTAGGTGCTGAGCCATATCCTGAGGTTTAGGATGTATGCCACAACAGACTCCTCCCAAAGTTTCTTTAAGCTCCTGAAATGCCTGCTTAAATGCTGGGGTCCATACTACCTTATCTGGTCTGTTCTTCTTTGTCAGGTCTGTGAGGGGAGCAGCTATGGTACTATAAATAGGAATGAACTTTCCATAGTATCCTGCTGTCCCTAAAAATGCCATCACCTGCTTTTTAGTAACAGGTGCAGGCCATGCCTGAATGGCTTCCACTTTGGCAGGGTCTGGCCTTATCTTACCACTCCCCACTCTATGTCCTAGGTAGGAGACCTCCGCCATACCCACCTGACATTTGCTCAGCTTAATGGTCAACCCTGCCCTCTGTAGTCTGCCCAGCACCTCCCTGACATGCTGAAGGTGCTCTGGCCAGTAATGGCTGTAGATGGCAATATCATCTAGGTAAGCAAGGGCAAACCCTCCTGCTACATAATTATCTACCAGCCTCTGGAAAGTCGCTGGGACATTCTTCACCCCAAAGGGCATCTTTGTGAACTCATACAAGCCAAAAGGAGTCAAAAAGGCTGACTTCTCTCTAGAACTGGGAGTCAAGGGCACCTGCCAGTAACCCTTGGTAAGATCAATGGTTGTAAGATACTTAGCCCCACCCAGCTGCTCTAGGACCTCATCTGTCCTAGGCATGGGGTAAGCATCCGACTCTGTGTGACTATTTAATTTCCTATAATCCACAAAGAACCTGTTGCTGCCATCCTTCTTTGGCACCAGCACCACTGGGGAGGCCCAGGGACTGTTGGACTCTTGAATCACCCCTAGTTCCAACATCTCCTGTACCTCTTCCTTCAGGGTCTGTCTGACTGTCTCAGGCACCCTATAAGGGGCCTGCCGAATAGGCCTTTGGGGTCCTGTATCCACCTGGTGCTGCACCAGGTGGGTGCACCCTGGTTTCCCAGTGAACACGTCTCCAAGTTCCTACAACACTGCTTGGATGTCTTGAACCTGGGTAGGAGATAGCTGCTGGGACATTGCTACCCCTTCCACTGAGGTGTCAGTTCGAGACTCACTGAGGAGATCAGTCCTCAGATCTCCCTCAGACTCCTCCTGCAATCCACTGCAAATGCTCAGCACAAGGGCCTCCCTATCATGGTAAGGTTTCATCATGTTAACATGGTACAATTTGTGCCCCTGCCATCTGCCTAGCAGTTCCACCATGTAGTTAACATCACTTACCTTTCTTACCACCTTGTAGGGTCCCTCCCAAGCTGCTTGCAGCTTGTTGTGTCTGACAGGAATGAGAACCATTACCTGCTGCCCCATAGCATACTCTCTAGCTTGAGCATTCCTGTCATACCACATCTTTTTCTGTTGTTGGGCTTCTGCCAGATTCTCCTGGGCCAAGCCCATGAGTTCCATGAGCCATGTCCTGAGGTTTAGGATGTATGCCACAACAGACTCCTTGTGAGACTCGCACTCACCTTCCCACTCATCCCGAATTAAATCTATAGAGGTCCCCTCACCCTATGCCCATACAGCAACTCCAAAGGTGAAAAACCTGTGGATTCCTGGGGAACCTCTCTGTAAGCAAACAACCGATGGGGCAAATATTTGTCCCACTCCCTCAAATGCCCATAGCATGGAGTTGATTGTAGAGTTTAACTTCTCAACAAGACCATTAGTCTGGGGATGGTAGGGGGTGGTCTTCATGTGCTTCACACCACAGGACTTTCGAGACAAGACAGCAGGTCTGACATGAAATCGGCACCTCTGTCAGGCAGTATTTCTTTTGGGAAACCCACCCTGCTGAAAATCTCTAACAAAGCATTTGCCACCTTCTCTGCCTCAATGGAGGACAAAGCCACCACCTCAGGGTATCGTGTAGCAATAATCCACTGCCACTAGGATATACTTTTTCCCTGTGCAACTTGGGGTACTCAGAGGGCCCACAATATCCATAGCTACCCTCTGAAATGGCTCCTCAATCACAGGCAAAAGCATCAAAGGAGCTCTCACCTGGTCTCCTGCCTTGCCTACCTTTTGGCACTGCTCACAGGTCTTGCAGTGCCCTGTTACATCTCTGGAAATTCCAGGGCAATAGAAGTTCTGCATAATACCTCTCTTTGTACGTTATATGCCCATATGACCTGCAAAGGGAATATCATGGGCTATGGCTAGAAGTGGCATACGGTAGGCTCTAGGCACTACCGACTGCTGTACACTCTCACCTTCTAGCCCTCCCTCAGGGGTCCACTATCTGTATAGTAACCCTTTGTCCCAGTATACAGATTCCCCCTTTCCTTGAGAATCAGGTGCCTCCATAGCTACCTGCCTCAGGCCTTGCAATATAGGGTCTGAGAGCTGAGCCTGTCTCAACTCTCTTCTTGTAACCCTTACCAGCTCCCCTTCCACAGGAAGTCTGGCATCCTCTGACAGTGGTGCCTCACTGTCAGCCTGGGTACTACTACTCACCTCTACCTTTGCAGTCACTCTGTCTAAGGGGCCATCAGTACCCACAAGCAGCTGTGGCTCACATTCAGTCTCACTGTTACAGAGTAGCTCCCCTCCCTGAAGTAACAACCTCAGCAGTCCTGGCTGCAAATATGCAGTCTGTCTGGGTCTGCCCCAGGCTATCAGACTTACATGCTTGTCTCCTAGCCTCACTGCATGTAACTGCATAAGTACATGGTACTGCTTCATCCAAATCCTTCCCCCTCAGGACATCTGCAGGATGGTAGTTTAGTACCCCTGTTGTCTCAAGGCAACCTACTAGTGGCATTTTGTCTTTCCCACTTACTGGCTTCCTCACATTTGGTTCCCCATCTTGCCTCCGTGGTCACCTGTATGCCACATGGCCCCACTAGTTGCATTCAAAACATTTAACCCTAGTTCCTAGATGTGTACCTGGACTAGTGGTAGCCCCTGCTACTGGCAGATTCTGTTGTGGCAGTCTGTGCTGCCCACCATGGGTTCCTTTAGACCCATGAGCAGTACTGGGGGTCCCCTTCTTGTGCAGGGCTGCCCTGCTTGCCAGGTATAAGTCTCCCTTCTTTCCCAACTCATCTGAAGTAGCACATTGTCTATCAGCTAACCAGATCCTCATGTCCTCAGGCAAAGTGCTAAAGGCTTGTTTCCTCACCAAAAGGTCTGCCAGCCCTTCAAAAGTGGTGACCTGACATCCACTCACCCAGCTATGAAAATAAGTGCTCAGTTCAGCAACATATTCACACATACTTTCATCTGCCTTGCATCTATGCTCACAAATTTTTTCCCTATATATGTCAGGTGTTAGCTTAAAACATTCTAAAAGACATTTTTACAGCTGTATAATCAAAACAGAGCTGGGCATTTTTGATAAAAAAAGTTACAGCTTCCCCATGGAGTAAGGGGGTCAGGAACCGTACCCAGAGCCTTTGGTCAGCACTATACTGTTTGCATACCCTCTCAAACATATTAATGAAACTATCAAAATTATCCCCCTCTTTAAATTGCGGAAGAAATTTACTGACCTGTTGTGCTTCTGGGGTCCAGTTACTCCCTTCCCCATTACCTCCACAACTCTGTTGAAGAGTCAGCATTTCCCTCATGCCACCTTTTATGCTCCTTTTCTTCGGCTTCTGTCTCCAAACGCCTGGACTCCAACTCAAGTCTCTCTAGCTCCAGCTGGACTTTTAAGTCCTTTGCAGAAAGGTTGAGCTGTCCATTCTCTGAGGATATTGTATCTCCACTGCCAGTCTGATTGCCCTCCTGGATGCTGTTTTCTGATGCAGCTGTAACCAAGGCTGCAGTCAGGTCTGCCTTAGTCAGGTTTCCATGCACCAGTCCCTTAGCCTGGCACATCTCCACCAGCTGGCTCCTTGTCGGCTTTCCATACTCCTCTGCTGACATGCTGCCTGCTCACCCTGACTAGCTAAGCTAACAAAAGAAATAAAACAATTGTGAGCTGAACCTTCACTGCGTGGCTGATTTAGAGTACAAAACACCTTCAAAGGTCACTGTACATAAGCTGCAGGATTCACTCTACCCACACCACTACAAGCCAAGTAGTATTTGCCAACTAAGTAATATGTGATGTGGATATCCACAGCCACCACAAATGTGAAGTGGATCCCACCACTGCAAACCACATGTGATGCTCGCGCCCTGGCCCAGCAATCAAGGAGCCTCAATTCTCACCACTAACACCAGAGAGGGCATCTCATATAAGAGGAAAGGATAACAAATACACACACAGTAAAGTACAATTTCCCTTAAG
Source organism: Protopterus annectens (assembly GCF_019279795.1). NCBI lineage: Eukaryota > Metazoa > Chordata > Ceratodontiformes > Protopteridae > Protopterus > Protopterus annectens. The sequence continues at coordinate 733,974,269 of NC_056749.1, forward strand.
TGCACACAGAGATCACAGTCAGTCTGAGGCTGGTTGCTCCCTTGCTCCCCAGTAAGACTTCCCACTGGCACAGCTATAGGGTCCAGATCTCAGCCTAGCTGGCAAGCTAACCTCCAGTACCCTCTCTGTCCAAGTAGTGCTTCGTGTCCCTGCCCAAGTAGCTGACACACATACACACTTTGAGATAAGTATTTATACACATCACAGACACTCCTGGGAAAGGCTGACACAGATTCTCCAGCTGTGCCCCTTTACCCAGACTATAAGGTAGTAATTACTGCCACCACCAGCTAATAATTATCAACTACCCAAAGGCCCTTAAAAGGGTGTCCAATTATTACTGTGTAATATTATTATCCAATTGGTAGTATAGCCTAGGGCTAAAGCTATAGGAGTGGCTTAGACAGTAAACTCTATAAATATGCAATGCACTCTAGAGCTTAACTTCTCTACATAAACCAGCCACAGGTAAAAGGTTTTAAAAAATATTTAATAATAAATAATTAAAAGAAAAGACAATACTACTACACCACAGTTCTATTCAAGAGTTCAGAGATCATACAGCAACTTAAAACAATACAGTAGGAAAGTTCTGATATAACAGAAAAACACTTAGTCTAATCTTTATAGTCCTAGCTATTTCTACAAGAAAACACACTTCTAAAGTAACTTACTTACATAGAGCAAGGCAGAGCTAGTCCAAGGTCAACATGCTTAACAATCTCTGGTTCTCACTATTTAAATTGAAACTCCAGTTCTGATAAACATTACATCATCTTTTTCACCCTTCCTGGAGTTCCCAGGCTACGCATTAACTGCATTTACATTCTTTTACACTTAGAGCAATAAAGGACATTCCACATGTAAATTCTGGTCATTAACTTTAGCCTTAAAACAATAGGCAGGAAGCCTTCCTCTAGCCGCCTGGAGCAGACTTGTAAAACATCAAAGGCAGTGATGAAATAATTTTAATTTCAAAGGAAAGATTTGAAATGCTTGACTTAGTTTTCCTTACAGCAGATGGCAATGTTGCCACATTGTTGAAACAGCATTTCTTTACGTTTAAGACACAAGCCTGTATTTTACATTTATTTTTACAAATGCCAGAATTATGTAACAAATTCTATTTGATTAGGCTGGCAGTCTTCACCCTTCTCTACCAGTCTTCAAAGTGATATTTTGACACAGAGTTTAATTTGGAGGAATGGTGGTGAGATGCAGGGTTTTTTTTACTGTCTGTGTCCCTAGCTGCAGTAGAAGCAGTTTGAAGTACTGGAATAATTGGAAACTTTGGTAGAAGATGCTGTTTATTATTTCTGCAGCATTTGGAGAATGGTATGTGTTCAGTTTTTGGGGAGTGCAAAGGTTTATATCGTTACAACCTAGTGACACTTCCAGGTGCCTCTAGGCATCAAATGTTGCTTGTTCATATTTGCATTAATAATTCCAAAAGTATTAAAATATCTCAACTTAAAGCTTTCACAATGGCAAACACAACTGTATTAATGCTTGGCTTCTGTCTAGTGCAGGTAGAGAGGTGGTAATTGTTGTCATGTAGTATTTATTTATATTGTCCTACATTTCATGTTTTTTTTTTTAATATTAGACACAACTGAATTGCCTCATATGAAAGCTCTCAGCTGGATGAACAAAATGCTACTAACAATATGTGTGTAACTGGAGTGGATGTTTTAAGTTGTTTACAAAATATTAAACGTAATACTTACTATGTTTACTGTGACTTATAAAATCCAGTTTAAAACCTAGAACCTAAATAAAACTACCATATTAAAAAATCTTTGCACTGAAGAGTTTGCCATTTACACTAATGTAGTAACACCTGTGGTTCCAGAGATATGAACATTGGTTTGAAATGTGATGACATAATTTAGTTCTGTCAAAAACCTTAGGATTTACCCATTGGATGTTACAGTGCAAACTTGCAGAGCTGCATTGCAGGGAATAAGTTAAATGTCGGTGTTCTGATGAGGAGAGAGACCGTTTCATTGCTTCTGTTTTTCTAGTGACATTTGTTCTTCAAACATTGAGACTTTGGTGTTTGGACTGTATTAGCAAGTGATATGATATTCAGTGAGAGCATTTTTTCACAGCTGGATTATTTAATGTTTACATAGGTTTTGCCTATAGTCTTGACTCTTGTTTGTTGAAACGTGATGGTTGTTAACATCATAGTTCTTAAACTGCTCCTGCTGCTGGAGGGCATTCCTCGAACTCTGGCTTTGCAAAATAATGATCAGGATTGTTAAATTTTATTATTGTCACAAGCTAGGTTGTACCAGTCACATTTTTACTTAGTGAAACTGTTACTGTTCTTGATTTTACTCTGTGTGTTGTCTTTGTATATCTTAAAATTTGCAAAGTTGTTTAGTAAGAATATATGTTGTGTTTTTATATTTGTCTAGCTTCTTATACGACAGAGTTACTTTGCTTCAGTATCATACATGGACAGTCAGGTTGGAAAGGTACTCAGTTCTCTGGATGCCCTAGGACTGGCTAACAATACAATTGTTGTATTTACATCTGATCATGGTAAGCTTAGTAAAATTCAATTTACAGTCACTTTTCTGTTATGCAAATTTTTTTTATTGTTTTCATGTTGATATATAAAGTTGAAGAACAATAGAAGAGTAGATTGAAATAGTTTGAGCAGGAATGCCCAGTTTACCTGGGGAGGTATGTTGTTGCTTTAGCCTTCACCACTGCCTCTGCTTCTTGGCTCCAACCTTTTTTTGAAACGGTCAGGGACTGCCAGCAAACCACTAAGTGACCAGACTTTCTGCATGAAATATCAGTCCTCTGGAATGCTTTGTCTGAGGACCTCAGGGAAACGTGTTCATAGATGTTCTGATGAAAGCAGAAAGCAGAAAATATTTTTTTTCCTTCATGTAGTCTTCAGAATAAAAGAACATGATATAACAGCACTGTTTCTTTGTGTGAACCACCATCATTCTGTAGTGATTGGTAACGTTACTGTCAATCAAAACAGCAGAATTCACACACTCAGTACATGGCTGCTGGGCATTAATCATCATGTTGCAGTATACAGACTGATTCCATAAGAAGTAATGCTGGTGGAACATTTTTCAAGAGACCCAGGGAAAGATAATCCTTGAAATTCATGTAAAAAGGAACATTTTTTTCTACCTTTTTCATTATTTTTTGAAAAGTTATTTTTCTTAGGCTACTAATTGTTATATTTCTTCATAGGTGAATACTAGGTAACTGCTCTGAAGGGACATTTTAAGCCAAGTCAATAACCTGAAGTCAGAATCAAACCCTGTACCTTTTGTCTGTGAGGTGAAGATAATTATGGCAGCCCCTAAACCTCCTAAATAAATACTAGGTTGTCAGTCTGCAGACTCTTCATAGGTAATTACTGGGTTAATTGCCCTTGTGGACCATTTTAAGCTTAGCCAATTTAATTTTTAAAAGTAATAATCAAACCCTGCACTTTGTGTTTGTAAGGTAAACACTTTAAGTATTATACCATCCCCCAACCCCCTTAGCCAATAACCAGAGATCATAATCAAACCTTGTAGTTTGTATCTGTGAGGTAAAGATTTTAGCCATTATACCAAATCCCCCAAACCGTAATATTTCTGTAATTTCTTCTTTACTGTGCTGTTCTGTGCTGGTCTTTGCTGCAAAGGATGAGAAGACCAGCTCACCCACCTGGTAATCAAACTGTAAACTTAATAAATAAATTGCTATTAGGCACCCCCTATTAGGGTTTCTGTTTTCCTCCCTTTGTTTACATGATTAGCATCTCATATTCTAATGCCATTTATCAATATCAGTGTTGGGAAAGTACAGGGTGGTCCTACTGCTTTTCATGCAGATATTTCTGTTATGATTGTCATTTGAAGTTCAGAAGCATTTTTTGCACCATTGTGTGTTTTGAGTACTATAACAGTGTAGTTTTAGGGAGTTGACAAGATGGTGGAAGTGTAGGGTGCTGGTCTTTGCACTGCTCCACCTGTAGGAGTTTTACTAGTAAGGTTAGTGGGCATTTAAGTGCAGGAATTACAAACAGTGCACTTAAGTATAGAACTGTGGTCCCTTTCAAATTACACATTAAAAAAGTATTCACTCCCTCTGGCAGGAACATTTTATGTATTAAAGAAGCATTTCAATAATGGTGGGCTAGTTCAGAGGTGAGTACATGCAATGTTCCAGTGGGAAAGTGACTTCATTAATAGCGTTGGTGATTAAACTACTGGAATGAAATGTTTGGCTGCCGTTTAGCTGCAGGATTTATATTTGTTGAACCAATTTTTGTATTTCTCGGTTATAGAATTTAAGGTCTAAAGGCTGAGCTGTGTCTTGCTGGTGTAGTGTTCATCCATATAAATACCTTGAGATAGCAGTGAGCATTTCAATAATAATGGGAAACTCCTATGAGGCACAACAAATTCAAGTTCACAAACACCTTGCACAGTGAAAAAAAGTGCTGCTGTTGTAATGTACCAATTATTTGTTTTTATTGTTCTTCAGTAAAACCATGAAAACAAAACGATGCAACAAAAGGATGTAAACCAAAATAGCAAGCGTTTTCATCTCCAAAACTGCTACTAGGGCTGAGACTTCAACTTCATCAGACTGGTTTACAAAGACAATTCTACAGTTTACATGCCAATAAACCACATCAATTGTTTTGCTAAATATATATATATATATATATATATATATATATATATATATATATATATATATATATAAGGTATGTGTAATTGTGTAAATAACTCCCTTCCAGGGAGAAGGGTCCCTCTGCCTGTGGTGCGCCAGGACACAGAACACCCCTGAGTAGGCATTATTTACACAATAACAACATCCTGTCAGGCACTATTGCTTGTTTAAAATCAACAACAAGAATTACCCTTTAACACACCAAAAGATATTTGAACTATATAAAATGATAGTGATGTATGAGAAATGTTGGGCTCATTGGACTGGAAGGCAACTTTAATAAAAATTATTTTAATAAAAATGACCTCTGAGGGAGCTTGGGGGGATTTTAAAATGAAATTGTCTTCACAAGTTCTGTAAAAGATAAAATCATCAAGAAATAGGAGACAGATGTCACCTAGAAGGTTTAAACACAGATGAGCAAAATAAAATGTATAAAGCATTGCATTAGGGAAATATGTTTATAAAATTGAATATTGAAAAATTATGTAAGCAATTAAAAAAAAACTGGTGTCCAAGAAATCTCTTTAACAAAATGAAGAAAGATGGTTAAAAATTGTAAAAGCAGTGGAACTTCCTTTTTAAAATGCATCAAGAATGGAAAAGACGACAAAGCTATTAATTCAGCCAATTAACAGAATGTCAGTTTTTTGTCATCAGCTAGAGATAAGATAGAGGTACACAGTCAGCAATTTAAGAGTATACTAGGTAAGGATGTGTCACGCTGCCACACGTTATATCACAGTTATAACACTTAAACAAATGCTTGACAAAATTAAAAAATAATAGATCATCAGGCTGTGATGACATTAGTACAGAGACTTGAGAGAGTTATCTGCTGGAGAAGAGCTGTCATAAAAACAAGGGTAGTCTTCCGATAATCTTATGATCTTCATATTGAGAATACTGTAAGATAATCTACAGAATCTTAAATATATAAATCTTTATCAGTTTGTTTTTAGTCCATGGAAATCAACCTCTCCTTGCAATTGATATTCCTATAGTAATGTTACTGAGACTTTTGAAAAAGGCTTTATAAGTTGATGTTATACATGTTGACTTTTCATAAACCCTTGAAACATTAAATCATAGGAAACTGCTGTCTAAATTCAAAAGATTTTGCAAGGATGGCACTTTACTGAAATGGTTTCACTCTGTTAGTGGACCAGTCTTGGACAATAGAAATAGATGGTCATTGTTCAGATTGGTACCACTTAGTAAGAGTGAGTCCCCTGAGGATCAGTCATACAGGTTTATTTAGTTAATCTATAATTTTCAAATCTTCCCTTTAAAGATGTGCTGTGTTTTTTCTGCTGTAATACTGATGATATTAAAATAGGAAAAATTATAGTCAATATATCTGATTCAAACTGTGTACAGGGTAGTCTAGGATATCTGTATCATTGCACTCTTGATAATAAAATCAAAATTAATGTTAGTAAAAGAGACAGTGTGAGATTCATGTCCAACATTGAAACTTGCTGCACACATACTAGCATTAAAATTCATAAGAGTACATGTTTTAATGACCTTGGTGGTGCCAGTATTGGAAGCCTATTCTTTAAACATTGCAAAAATTATATTTAAAAAGAGCTTACAATCAGTTGGCTATATAAATGTGTGTATATATCGCACGGACGGCGCAGTGGTAGTGTTGTCGCCTCACAGCAAGAGGTTCTGTGGTTCGATTCTTAGCTGGAGTGCCTTCTGTGTGGAGTTTGCATGTCCTCCCTGCGTAGAGTGGTTTCCTCCTATATTACAAAGACATAGATCTGGAGCATTTATCCCTGGACCTTTGCTGAAAATTGGCTTCGTTCCAAGTCAAACTTTCCTATATATATATATATATATATATATATATATATATATATATATATATATATACACACACACACACCTCTAAATGCAGTGTGGTTCTTGTTCCTTTAATTCAACACGTTAGTGTCTGATGACCCTGCTGCTTTGTTGTTTTCAGTTGCTGAGCCGAACTACCTTTATTATATTCATCGTGTATTTTTCTGGTACCAACTTTATCTTGTTTGAGGTCAAAGGGGAATTGGAGTTTACACAGTAGTCAAAGTTTATAATGGATAATCAGCTCTGGATGGGATGTCTGTCTATGGTAGGATACATAGATGTGTGTACGCATGTACACACACACACACACACACACACACACACGCACACACACTTGCAGTCAGTTAAGAGGGACATTAATTCAACTAACACCCTATTTTGGTGTGTGAATGAAAACTGCAGACCTTCGGAAGAAAACCAGATGGAAGATGTACAGTTTCAGCATGGAAGACAGCACAACCAGGGAAGTGACCAAGAGAACCTGTGCTGCAGAACTGCGGAGTAACAGTACTATGGTTAATGAGATGGCTCAGTTAGATGGTTTATTTAAAAATAAGGAATGGGTGAGTTTATTTGTTGAAATTCCCATTAGAGTATATTAAACAAAGATGACTAGACGGGTAGTTAAAATAAAAATGCATGGTTGTAGTGCAGAAAAGAGGAAGAGGAAGAAGCAGGACTGCTAAATGCATACTCCTGCTGAAGTAAGGATGTTACTTAACTTGTGTGTGTGTAACTGGGTTGTTTAAACGTGTTTTAGGTATTCCACTTAAGCATGCACACACCGACTGTCTTCTGTTGGTTTATCTGGTTAGTCACGTCACCCATGAAAACGTGACCCCCCACGACCACCCCCTCTTGTACTTATTGCTCTGTGGTCACACAAGAATGAGGAAAAGTGAAAATAAACTCACTACAGTGCACTTCTGGATTGCACAGTATTAAGTCATCTTAGTTTTGAAAAAGTATGATCAAAGAAAATCACTGCAAAGCCACTCACAAAAACTGCACTTGGCTCAGTGTAGGATAAACACTTTCTGTAATGTTTTATAAAGGGAAGAGGCTGGGGGGGGGCCCTAACAGTTAAACTCCCTTGCATGTCAGTACTAAAAAAGTATTGTTGTGAGGCATTAAGTGAGTGTTAATTCCCTTTCAGGTGCAACACAGTACCTCCACCGCCTTCTTTTAGCTTCATATCTTCCATAAATTAAAATCAGAAATACAGGTAATTAGTATCTGCAGTCTTCCTCCTATCTAAAACATTGAACATCGTCTCCTGTACTGTGCTCATTTATAGACTAGCCATTCTTGGACTTGCTGTGTCCCGACCCTGTCCTGGTTTACAAGCTATCTTACAGAGGATCTCAGTCTGTAAAATGGATAAACATCTCCTCTTCTGTCCTCTCTTTGTCAGTTAGAAACCTCTCAAGGAACCATCACAGGGCCACTGCTCTTCAACACATTTATAACTGATCTTAAAGCCAGTAAGCATGTCATCGTTGTGCTTTATGCTGGTGATGGTACCCTCTTATGCTCTACCAGTAACCCAGACAAACTACAACAAATTAAACAAGAATACCTTACATCTATTAAATTATAGCACTGCAACTCTCAACTGTCTCTAAATCCTAAAAATCAAAACTAGTCCTATTCACTGCAAAACAGTTTGTACTAACCTCCTCAAATCACACCCAGCGTGCATCCCACACAAAACATGTGTTACAATTAGCGAAAGCCTGAAATTTGATAACACATACAAGGAAAGTAGTGAAAAAAAAGAAAAAACAAAACTTGTTGCAGTGTACTGGATGAAACTTTTTCTCATTCTTGCAGCAAGAAAAAATTTAGCTTGCACCATACTATTTGCAGATCTTCTCTACATTTCGTACTGGACAATGTACAAGCCACACTAGTGCTGCAATAAAATAGCTAAATTGAATGCTAATATGTGCAATAAATACCACCACTGCCTGGCACTTGACCAACTCTCACGGCTAGAATTACCACGCTCCTTACAGCTTTCCCTTTAAGGATTTGTGCATAAGCTTATCAACAGGTCTGATCAGTGCTCATCCCTATCTAATATATTACTCCCCAAACAAGTTTTGTGATGCAGACCAGGGTGTCCTTCAAATTACCAAATCGTACAGTTCTTTTGGAGCCTCCTCATACTCCTATTATGTCTTCAGAATATGGAACTCCCTACGTCTGGATCTCAGACAGATCCACAGCCATAACCACTTCCAATTACAACTTGCAGAATATAGTAAGGACTCCTAGTTCTGCCCACTCCCATTGACTGACTACCATGTTTCAGTAGCCTAATCATTCCAGACGTCCTGTACCCTCTCATAATATTTCTGTCTTCCTTTTCCACAGCCATACTTACCCCTTGCACAGGACATTTTCTGACAATTATCAAATGTACATACAGTGTTCCAGTGCATCATGTCAGAGAATTTGTGTCCTCCGTACAAATGCACTACACATTTATATACACTTCTGGTGTGCACAGTATAAACAAAACTGTGTCATTGTTTGTTACAGGCCTCCATGGTATGTTTTGTTTATATATTGGAGCAAAACTATTATACTGAGCTCTTAAAACTTCTTCACTGTATATGCTATCTGTTGAAACTTGTATGCCATTGTAGTGTTACTGAAACTTACAAAAGGGACGTGTGTATGTATATATATATATATATATATATATATATGTGTGTATATATATATATATATATATATATGTATATATGTATATATATATATTGTATTGTATTATGTGACTGTTTTTTGGAGTTTTTGTGTCTGGGCCCAGCTGAATAGGGTTCACGTCTTATGCCCAGTTAGACTCTCCCATTAAAGAAATGCTAATAAAATAAATAGAATAAGTCGTGACAATAGCAGTGTTAGCACTGACATCACCCTTTGTAGTCTTTCTGTGGCAGCATGTACAATATGCATAGAAATATACAGAGCAAAATTACTTCTATGGAAAAAGTTACTGGAGCAGTAACAAACTCTGTATGGAATTCTATGGAATCCTCTAATGCAGAAAATGAGGAACCAGTTTCAGCTCCGTCCATCTGAAAATGTCCAATATACTGGAAACAAACCGATCAGGAGCAGCTGCAGAGTCGTGGGTGTGTCTGAAGACCTTATGTATGGATACCATGGCTCACTGTATCATGTGCTGTACAGACATCAAGGAAGACCAAAAACTAATCAACAGTGTTGATTTCTAACAGATCATTGCTGACCCTGTTGTGAGTGGGTTCAGTATTTTGACTTGTCCATAATATTGAGTGAAGTGGATCCAAGAGCAAGTCAAGCTGAATGTAAACAGTTTTCTTGATAACTTTAACAATAAAAGGCAAGTTCAAAGGTACATGTAATCATAAAGATTAAAAGGCAAGTTCAAAGTTGCATGTAATCATAAAGATTGGCAGGGTTCAAAGATGGTTACTTGAGGAGTGGTCTTACCAAGGACCCATCTTACTGTGATGTAAAGACTTCAGAAATCAGTCAGGAAGCAGTAGTTTTATAAGTCATAGGACCCAAATACCCAAGTTTTATCACAACCCCACCGGGGCAGAAAACCAGGATCTTACCTTAGAATAATCAAACTTATGAAATTCATTCCGACCCTCGTTGGCAGATTCAAGACCTGAACTAACCACTTAATTCTGGAACACACAAGCAGGGGCCTCTACATTAATGGAGACCACTTTAACTGCAAAAAACTGAGCAGCATTTTCACAATTCAGAGATGAAAATGTTTTGCATGTGACAAGGCATGCTGTGCTTCACAACCTGTCAGCCTCCTGAAAAGTATCATCTGCTGGCTAGAAGCAAGAGGGGATCTGTCTGGAGACACACACACACACACACACACACACACACACACACACACACACACACACACACACACACACACACACACACACAGACACAGACACAGACACAGACACACAGACACACACACACCTTGTGTTATTCCATTTCTACTTGAGCCTTTGCCTTGCCATTTGAATGGCATGGAGTTAATGATCAAACCATGGTGTACTTGTGGCTCTAAATATAAAGCAAATAACAAAAGAGAAATAGGAACCCCTGCTTGGTTCCTGTGTTCAAACACAGCTATCGGAGAGGAACCGTCCCACCTTAATTTTTGTCTCTGATCCTTTATATATCCTGTTAATTAACCCTATTATTTTATCAGGGAATACTCAAAATCTCAGCTTACTCTACTGAATGATTTCTTGCATCAACACCAACAGTGCTGTGTTCTTACATTTTGCTTTCTTTTGGATTACCATTGTTATATTAATACAAACAAAATACAGTTCCAACGGAACACTCGAGTGTAGTAATTGTAATATAGCTATAATAGCTATAAATGGAAGCACTAGTATATGGCTTAGAACAAGTTTATTTTAGCTCGCTTTCGTCTTCAGTAACAAGACTTCATCAGAAACATTTAAATCACAAAACAGTAGTACTTTTATACTTATAAACAATTGAATAATTGCCAATCAGTTACACATCTCCACTTATTATTTAAAGAAACATAACACAGTTCACAATTCATACATTAAAAGTGCCATTTAGAAAATAAATATATCTATATATTACAATAAATATATATTTGCAATACAATTAGTAGAAGTACATTTTACAAAAGTACATTTTATAAAAAGTTTTACAACTGTTCCTGGAGACTTTACTATGCATTGATTATACTTCATTGTTTTTGTTTCATCTCCTTCTGTCTTATGTATTAGTTGTTGAGCTTCATGTTCCTCCAACCTCAGTATAATTAAATTTTTCATAAATATTTCTACTTGGGCTTTTTTTTTGTTCTCCACATTGTTCTGCTTAAAATTTCTGAAATATCTCATGCCTCTATAGGATCTCAGTTTATTGTTTCTTGTCATAGGCTCCATAAGTCTGGTGATGGTCCTTTCTGCCACCTAAGTCATTGTGCTAAAAGGTTTTATGCTCTGGAGTTATCAAATGGCGTATTATACAGATACTCCCTTAGTTTCTAATTAGCACTCTGCACTTACTTCTTTTCTCGTTCTGCGAGACCCCCCCCATTCTGCAGTACTTCAACATTTACCAGCCCCTCCAAATAATTCCTATTGTTTCTTCACCATATCTCATTCTGTTTTATTTCTACTGTATTTTTAAAGTTCATTTTAATTTTATCCTGCTCACTAGCTGTCCCTTGTGAAGAAAATTCTGTCTGCCCTAGTAACTCTCGAATAATTTCCACTACCCATTCCTTAAACGCCTCTGTTTTTAACAGGTAAGTAGGAAAGCACCAGTGTCTCATTTTTACTTCTTTGCCTTTTATTTTTGTCTGAATTGTTATTGGTGCATGATTTGAAATAGTTGCTGGATGTGTGTTGAAGCTTTCAATTAAATCCAAATGCTCCAAATATTTTTATAAATTTCTTCAGAAGTATTCACTTCTTTGTTATATTTTCCTTTCTAGGTCCTCCTGGTACCTTCTCACTACTGCATATCAACTCTACTCCCCACCTATAAGTCATATTCCCTGCTTAAAGCTGATTATTTCTCCCAAAGTTATTCTTAGGCTCCATAATACCAGTTTTTGGAATATAAATACATGCCAGTGTATTCTTCCTCCCATGCCAATAACCCTGTACTACTACAAATCTGTGTTTGTCTTTTTTCCCCTCTTCTATCACTATTGGAGCCCTTCTAGCAATCAGTATTATTCCCTCTTTCCTTTGCCCCTAATATTCTGCTAAATATCCATCCTGAAGCCTTTCTTTGTCAAGTTCACATGTTCATTTCTGTCCAGATGCATCCCCTGCAACATTACTATTTGCACCTTGCATTTCTTAATATAATTCAGTACTCATCCCTTTTTTCCTATACCTGTAAGGCCATTTACTCGTAGGTTCATAGGTAGGTACTAGGCTATCGACCCAAGGGCCTAAGTAAGCCTAGCCAACAAGGTTCCCTGGCTTATGCCACCCAAGAAAGTTAATTTCCTGTGCTCTTTTGAGCAGAGCCACAGAAGTGATACCCGGGGTGTATTTCCTATTTCCCATCCACTCGTCAAGATTTTTCTTGAAAAGTGCTAATGAGGAACTTCGCTTGACATAGATGGGTAGCTTGTTCCAGAGTATAGGAAGTCTCTGAGACAGGAATCTATCCCTCCAGCATGTCCTGTTTATTGTTGTGACAAGGTTTAGGTCCCTAGAGCGTATAGCTCGGAGGGATTGGGATTTCTTTAGGTGTAGCATGTCCAACAGCTCTGGGTTTAACATAGCTTTATATGTTAGGCAGAGATCTCCTCGGAGTAGGTGATAGGCTACAGAGTAAAGCCTGACGTTTTTGAGATGGTCAGTGTAGGCATCTGTTTGAGGCCAGTAATCCTCTTTGTGAGGTACTATTGTGGCCTTTCCAGCTTCTGCAGATGTCTTGTGAGGTACATTCCAAAAGGGGCGCTATACTCTGTAATGGGTCTGAGTGCTGATTAGAGGGGAACATTGACCTCTTTCTTCCTGGATGAGAACCCTTTTGTGATGAGGTGTGCCACATAGAAGGATTTCCTGACTACTGTGGCGATGTGATTATCAAATGAGAGACTACTATCCACCTGGGTCCCAAGGTCTCTTATCACACATTTGGCGTTAAGTAGACTTCCATTTATGTGGTAGCTTATGGGTACAGAGTTTTTACCAAAGGGGATGACAATGCACTTTTTGGCATTGAGCTCGAGGCCATGGCTCTGACACCAGGCATCTCACTAAGGCCCTTCTGTAGGATGTCCACATCATTTGGGGACTCGACTATGGCTCCTAGTTTGCAGTCATCTGTGAACCTCATTAGCCAGAGGCCTTCTGTGTTAGCATGTACTTCAGAGAAGTAGATACCAAACAGGAGAGGTTCCAGGACTGAACCCTGTGGTACTCCATTTGTCACTGGTCTGAAATCAGATTTGGAGTCTGCAACTTTTACTGTGTGTGTTCTGTCAGTGAGCCAGTTGGCAACCCATCTTGTGATGTAGGGATTTATACTTAATTTAGTGAGTTTATCTGTAATTCCATAATGGGGGATGGTGTCAAAAGCCTTGGGGAGGTCAATATAGGCTGTGTGAACCACCTTACTCTCGTCTGTGGCTTTGGTGACTGCTTAAAAAAAGTCAGTCAGGTTCAGAAGGCACAGCCTGCCTTTCACAAACCCAAACTGGGTGGGTTCCAGAGTTTGGAGGTTATGATGATACGTTCCATGGCCTTGCAGAGCAAGCTCATCAGGCTAATAGGGTGATAGTTCCCAGGATCAGTGGGGGCTCCCCCTTTGTGGAGTGGGATAACTGTTGCTGTGTGCCATCCAGTGGGCACAAAGCTTGATGTGAGACTATGAGTGAACATGGTACTGAGGTGGGGAGCCAGTTCGTTCTGAAGTTCATGTAAAATGCAGCCTGGGATGTCCGGTCCCATTGATGCTGTGTTTTTAGAGAGTGCAGCTTTTAGCTGCATAGATGTGATTACAGGGGCTCCATATTCTTCCTGTATAGATATGGGCCTTTAGTGGGTGAGGAGGAAGGTAAAGTTAGCAAGGAACCTATCTGCCAGGATATTGGCAATATCAGTTGGTTCTGTAATTCTCGTGCCATTGTGCTGTAACTCAGAGCAGATCTGGGTGTTGCCATTGAGATTCTTGACATAGCTATAGAATACTTTGTGATTGCCCTTAGAATCAGTGATGATTTTGTTTTCATAGCTAGCTTTGGAGGATCTTATAAGGGATTTCAGCTTCTTACTGAGGCTGACCAGGGAGCTCCACCACTCATGGGATTTTATTCCCTTTTGCAACAGTTTCTTCCTTATGTTGTAGAGTTTGTTTATGACAGGGGACCACCAGATTGGCTTCCTTTTGTTTTGCAGGATAGTGTCTTGATTCTGTGTGGGGTAGCATGATGTTTCCTTAATGGTGGGTAGGGGCGGGATGTGGATATCTAGGGTGATTAACTTATGGTCGGATCTGACCAACAAGGAGTTAACTTCAGGTGTGGAACACTGGTCACTCATATTGGTAATGACTGGGTCTAGGATATTGTTGCCCCTGGTGGGGGTGTGGATAAGTTGATCCAGGGCATTGGAATTTATGAATTCTAGAAAACGTTGAGTGAAGGAGTTGGTACACGAGTAGTTTTCCCAGTTAATGGTGGGGTAGTTGAAATCAGCCATTATTAGGGTGTTTAGTTGAACCCTAATATTTTCCAGTATATCAAGAAAAGAGGAGTGGGAATCCTGGGGCATGGTGGGGGATCTGTAGCAAGCCACAATTTGGATTGCAGTTTTGCCCAGAGTTAGTTGCACTTGGATAACCTCGGATGCATTATGCTGCGCAACTAGCCTGGAAGTGTGGATATCCTTAATGAATATGGACACACCTCTGCCTTTGGTGTTCTGATCCAGGTTAGATGGCCGAAAAGTGTGGTATGAGTTATAGCCTGGTAATGCAGGGGTGCTTTCTAGAGCCTTGAACCAGGTCTCAGTCACTGCACAGATATTGATGTTCTCCATTTTAAGGAGTGCCTCGAGTGAGTGCATTTTGAGATTTAGACTTTTAACATCGAGGAGCATTACCCTCAGTTTTTGCTTGCCTGTTCCTGTTACGGTGGTGAATTTGTCATTTGAACCTTGCCTAAAAAAAGACACTATAGGGGTGACAAGAGCCTTAGCCAGTATCCGGAGTCCCAGGGGTGACCCTCCATGCTGTAGTGCATGTTACAGCCTGTGCTCACACTTACAATGATTGCTGTCTGTACTTTTTTTATCTTTATTCCCCTTCCAGATGTGAAAAACAGATCGCAGGCTATCAGAAAACATTGACTGTTGGCCCCAAGAACAAGTGAACTTGCTACCTTTATATAAGAGTAAAGTGTGTACTAATCTGCTAAATGAATTAAAGTATTAAGGCTGTTGGGGAAGTTACTATTTCTTCTTCACCTTTGAGAGACAGAGATTTTGATGCACATGTATGTGAGTCTTTTGGGGGTTCTTTTACAGAAGTTCTTCAAACTCTGTAGCCTTAAAGGACAGCAATGGGATTCTATTATTACATGCTCAACTTCCATGCCCTTTTTGTCCCTATTTAGTGTCCCTGCTATGAATAAATAACAATATAGTATTTAAAATATTTAAAATTGACTGTTTCTCTGCACTAGAACAGTACCTTACTTTACTGTGGAAAAGCTTACTGCAGTCTCCAGTTCAATTATGTCATCAAGGCCACTGAATGCAGTTAATTTTCTGGCCAATTCCCTCCTCTGACATCACCATGACTGTCCGAAAAACCCACCCATGCTGTGATGTCACAGCTCCCTGGTCCTTCCCCTACCCATAGAGAAAGTAAAGGCTAGAACAAGGCGACAGTACATGAGTCAAGTCTCCTGCTGTGAGCTGTCAGTCACAGCAGGTAACAGCTCAAATTACCCTTAGCACTTTCACAGCTAGTGAAGTTAGGTGTGAAGGGAATGGGAGATGAATCAGTCAAAGTAGTACAATTCAGGCTTCACAAAAGACTATAGTTTAGCCATTATAAAAAGAAGCAGCTGTAAAAAGCACTTTGAAAGTCTGTTCTGTGGTATTTGCACTGTTTGTGTTTTATGTAGTTATTGAACAGCATGAAATATTACTTAAAACTGACAGACAGCAGTGTATGCATGTAAAATCAATGTAGTGACAGGAGCTTTAGGAAGAAAGAGGCTTGTGTGATGTAATATTTTACAGACAAGCACTGCATTGTAGGATACATAGAGGCAGCCTAAACAATCAGAATTACTTCAAGATGCCAGACCTCATGTGGTTAGACTCAGAAATTACATATAAAAATATTTAAAAACCTGTAAATAGTCCCAGACTAGTGGTAAAATGTCGGAAACACCAAACTATGGTGAAATAAACATGTTTTTTGAGTCTGTGGGTGTGGTTCTCCTTTAAATAGTGTTTTTGGAGTCTCATTGAAGCTATACACCCATTTAGCAGAGAAGCAGATTTGGTCAACTTTAGTGACTTGTTCAAGAATACATCATCTTTCCAGCACCATACTTTATATCCTGTTTTACCAATTCAAATGATATGTACTCAGGAATATATGTCACAATCATGTTCCCTATGTGATCGGAGTTCCTGGTTCATTGTAAATATCTTGCTCACATGACATGTCAACAGACCTTTCTGTACCTGTATCATTTGGATATAAAAATTAGTTACACCAGTTCATCTGCTTTCTTGTAGCTTTACCAGCCCAGCCTAATATTTCAGCAGTATAAAATGCTCTTTCTCTCTCTTTCTACAAACCGTAGAGTTGACTTTTTTTTTGAGACTGAAGCTACTACCCTTTTGCAGCAAATGTGAATGCCTTACTCCATCATCTGCATTTCTCCTTTTTTTTAAGTTTTTTACAATAATTTCTAAGTTTCTTCTCTCATAATTATTTTAATTGACATCAGTCTTGTACTTCACCATGAAGTGATACACCCATACACAAGTGTGACTGTGCCATCCATAGGCAGTAACTTTTGAGTCTTTTTTACACTGCTTAGTTAGCACGTTTGCATTATACGTTGTCTCCCTTTTCATTTAATTCATTTATGGTTAGATGATGTTTCCTTAGTACTGTCTGAATTTTGTCCGAACATTTGTCCTCAATGAGTGGTCTACACTACACATGTAATGCTGAAATGTGTTCTCGCACTGCTATGCTCCTTATGACACTTAGAATAGACAGAAGAGAAATTTAGAGACTTATCAAAGACAAGTTAATATGCACTGTAGCCATAGATATTCTGCATTGTGTATTTTACTATCAGACCCCAGTCTAATGCCATTTCACAGTCACATCCATTAGTAATTTTTGCTCATTGTGTCTTTTTAGAAACACATTGCTCCAAGGATTGTAAGCAACTGTGGTCTCAGTTCCAGTACTGAAGTTCTCTGTGATGTCCTGTGTAAATCACTGAATTCACTAATAATTTGTTGAAGAATTTCCAAATTGGGCAGTGCTTGCTTATCCAGCAATGAATATATCTCTTAGCACTTTCTGACAATCTCTTTATTCATAATCAATCAGTAATATGAAGATACAAAGTGCCCATTTCTAAATTTATGCAGGTCCATAGCATCTGCCTCATAGTACTGAGAGGCCAGATGCATGTTAAACATTCGCCTACGTTCGGGTTTACTGTACACTAGCAAACCTCACAATTGCTGGACATTTTTTGTTTCCAGAAAATATATTCAAGTTCTTTGTTTTCTTTCTTCAAAGCAGTTTTTGCAGTCTGTCCTGAGAAGTATGTCCACGTTCAATATATAGTTTCTTCAAAAAATTCTGCTAATCCTTCCTAGTCATATTCTCAGAAACTTTGAAAACTTCATTCTTAATGTCTTTATCGGAAATATTTACACACCTTATCCAGAGTTAGTGAATTTGAGCCACTAACATCCCTGCTTTGTCGTTTTCCATGCTCAGGACTATT
Organism: Protopterus annectens; assembly: GCF_019279795.1. Lineage (NCBI taxonomy): Eukaryota > Metazoa > Chordata > Ceratodontiformes > Protopteridae > Protopterus > Protopterus annectens. Next base: position 733,992,360 of record NC_056749.1, read on the forward strand.
CCTGTCCTTTTTAAGAATTGTACTCTGCAGCTAAGCTATATCAACAGGAACTGCTTCTATATCAATATCGCATGTGACTTAACCTGTTTTTATTGGTACTTCTACTGGTGGAATGTACTAATTTTCCATCTACAAAAGTTGTACTACTTGGTCTATCAGCTTAGTTTTTCCCCCCACTCTGACTCAGTTTACTGATATGGTTGTGCAACCATTTTTTTGACAAGCTGTTCTTGTGTTTGCTGTATCAGTTGCAGATTCTAGTACATTAATCTCTGCATGAGGAAATCTGCAGTTTGGCAGATAGTTATGTTGCATTATCCTGTGTCTTCAGATATTTTGCTTCTGTTGAAACTTGTCCACTTCTGTTTGGACAGTTTTTATCCCACTGATTGTTGCTCACACACAACACATTTGGATCTCCTGACATCCTTATTTAGTGGATTTGTGCCCATTAATGCCAGTCTCGATAAAATTTTTTGTCTACCCCACTTGCTACTTTGTTTCTGCTTTGTGAAATACAGTGTGCACCAACTTAAAGGAAAACTCTACCTTCTCCTACAGGTTAATTAAATCCTTCAGTTTCTTTTCTCCCTACAGTATGGTTCCAGTATTGCGTAGGTACCAGAAACTTGCATGTACTTTTTAAAATGTTTTATTTCCTTGCAATGGAATCAGAGGAAGGGAAAGCCCACTTTTTTAAGCTTAACTTCTAACATACTGTGCAGAGGAGTTGCTTTCATTCTGCATGACCTATCATAGACGCAGTTAAATCTGTAGTTTACCTTGTCAGGTACTGCTGTCAATCTTAGATGGGCAATTAATCCTGCTAATGTCAGGAACACAACAGCTGATAATAAAAAAAAAAAAGAAAACTGTGGGACTCCTTTTCCACTGTTTTATTGCAGAATGGAGGAGAACTTGACACTCCATTTTCATAGCAAAACAAAGCAATTAGATCAGTCCGGGCTTTAAAGGCAGTTGGCACCTCTTCTGACAAATTTACATAAGAGGCAACTCAGTATTGAAATATTAAACTTTAAATATTGGTTATTTTATAATAGTTTATATGTTAAGATAACTTTAATGTAGTATCAAAGATTTCTGTGACATTTAGAGAAAAGTCAGAAAATATTTTTTCTTGTAAAGTATCAACACACACAAAGGACAGAACTGCAGAAAGAGAGACAAGTGAAAACCCTATCAACTAAGTGCACTGATAATGTTCATAAAAAGCGTTCAATGCTTTTTGTGACATCCTCCCAGGGGGGGGATGTGTATCTGGTACATCCAGATCCATGGTAAGAGATTCCCGCTGACTGAGTGAGCCCTTACATTTTTAAAGTGCATGAGCATTTTCTGCTCCACAGAGGAAATGTGACCATTGATGGCAACCAAAATATACAGCCGAATTTACTTTAACGTATGATCTGATGATGTCAGTTTTCATTTTTTCCTCAGTGTGTGGGTTAATTTCCAATGCCTCTGAACTGACTCGGCTGGTTCTACAGCTCGTGGAACCAGAAACTCTCGCAATGCACTTCTTCATATTACTGTAGATCTCGTTTGCTGCTTTACGATTCAGATGTGGTTACCAGTCTCTCGAGCCAGATAAGTGATATATCTTTTATTTTTTTCACAATATCTTTGCTGTCTTGTCAGTTTTTACTTTTTTCCTTCATAACAAAGTATTCTAGATGCTGTCATTAGTATCTCTCTTTTTCCCTGTCTTTTTTGATCTTTTTATCTACTGGTGTCGTTCTTTACTATCATCGTGGTTAGTCACTCCTTTCCTAAACTTTCTCCTTGTGTTTTTTTAAAAAAAAAAGGTTTCTGTCATAGGAGTCTCAATTGTGAGGTACACTGATGTCCCACTCACTTGGTTGAACAAGGAGAAGGTTGCAGTCAGTTGTCTTTCATGTGCCAGGATCCACCACATAACGCACGCACTCAGGTCACTCCACAACAAGTACAAATATGACTCAAGTCATTGTCCATGTGGGTGTAAATGACCTGAGATGCACCTCCCTGGACTACATGAAAAGAGATGTGATGGAACTCTCGGATTATGTGGCCCAGGCAGGTATGACCCTAGGCCTGAGCAGTATTCTAGCGTCACCCAGAGTGATACCACAGTATGAGCAGAAAATGATGGACTTCAACAATTGGCTAAGTAAGGTTCTGGTGTCATTCTAAGTGGATCCAGTATCTGTCTGCCTGGGACAACATGATCAACAGACCTCAATGCTTTGCCAGAGACAGCCTGCATCTGTCACCCCTGGGATTCCGGGTACTGGCAAAGGATCTGGCCACCCCTATAGTGCCTTTTTTAGGCAGTATTCCAAAGACCAAAATTCCACTGTAACAGCTACAAACAAATGCAATCTGAGGGTCATGCTCAGTGCTAGAATTCTAAATCTCAAGATGCACTCGCTCGAAGCTCTCCTCAAAATGGAAAATGTCGACATCTGTGCTGTAACGGAGACCTGATTTAAAGAGGCAGAAAGCACCCCTGTGCTCCCAGGCTGCAGCTCATTCCATACCTTTCGGCCCCAGAATATGTTCAGAAGCCCCAAAGGCAGTGGTGTCTCCATATTCTTAAAGGATACATACACCTCCAGACTGGTAACTTAGCATAATGCATCCGAGATACTTCAGGTACAACTAACCCTGGGTAAGATGGAGATGCAAGTCATAGCCTGCTACCGAACCCCAAACATGTCCCTAGACTCTCACTCCAAGTCCCTAAGCACCCTGGAATCTATCAAGGTCCAACCCAATACTCTCACACTGTGTGACCTCAACTACCCTTCCATCATCTGGGAAACTATTCAAGTACCAGTGTACAGGCCCAACACTTTCTGGAATTTATCAGTTCCAATTCCCTGGACCAGCTCATTCTGACCCCCACTAGAGGAAGCAAATTCCTTAACCTGGTTATCACCAACATGGGAAACCGTTGCTCCATACCTAGAGTCAATTTCTCCCTGGTTAAGTCTGACCACAAACTGATCACCATGGAAATCTGCATCTCACATACACCCCCCGCTAAGGTGACCACCCTGAAAAACTTCTCTAAAGCTAACTTTGGACTCCTAAAAACAGAGGTGACTAACTTCTCGGCACCCATGCCAATGGAAAATAGCTGCATGACTGCTGAATCATACACCAGTGCACTGTACGAACAAGTACACAAATGCATGGACCTTGCCATACTAAATACAACTAAGATGCTCTCCTCCAAAAAACGGAAGCCAGTCTGGTGGTCCCAAGCCATCAGTAAACTCTCCAACAGAAGGAAGAAACTGTTGCAGAAAATAATGAAATCACAAGACTGGAAAACCTCCCTTATCAGTCTCAACAAAAAGATGAGATCCCTTATCAAATCCATTAAAAGCCATATATGAAGGCAGAATTGCGGCTGACACCAAAAACAATCACAAAGCCTTCTATAGCTATATCAGAAACCTCCAAGGCAATACCAAGATTTGCTCTGAGTTATTGCACAATGGCACCCCCTATACTGAGCCAACAGATACAGCCAACATACTGGCTGACAGATTCAGTGCCAACTTTACCCCCCCCCCCCCAAGCTCCCTATCACAATACCAGAAGAAAGTCTGGTACCCACTATTTCTGCAGCACAGGTAAAAGCTCCATTGTCCAAAGCCAAAAATACAGCATCCGTGGGACCTGATAATATCCCTGGCTGCGTCCTACATGAGCTACAAAATGAACTTGCACCACATCTGTGTGCCCTGTTCAATCATAGCCTTACCTCAGGCTATGTCCCTAACAAATGGTGCACTGCTAGTCATCCCGCTTCATAAAGGGGGAGCAACTACAGACCTTGGGAGCTATCGCCCCATTAGCCTGACAAGTCTGGTATGCAAAGCTATGGAGTGTATCATCATGTACCTGCTTAACAAAGATATAGGCAATCTCTAAACTCTTGACCCCACACAGTTTGGCTTTGTCAAGGGGAGATCCTGCCTGCTGAACCTGGTTGACTTCTTCGAGGTAGTCACCAAGACTGTGGATGAGGGTAAGGCAGTGCATACAGCCTACCTTGACCTGGCCCAGGCCTTTGATACCATTCCCCACTCAGGTATCATTGATAAACTCACCAAACTAGGCATCAATCCTTGCATCACTAGGTGGGTTGCAAATTAGCTCACAGACAGGACCCACAGAGTGAAAGTTGCAGATTCCAAGTCAGACTGTCGAGCAGTCATGAGTGAAGTCCCACAGGGCTTGGTCCTGGGCCCTCTCCTGTTTGGCATCTACTTCTCAGACATGCAGGCCAACACAGAAGGACTGTGGCTGACCAAGTTCGCTGATGACTGCAAGATAGGAGTCATTATCAACTCCCTGAGTGATGCAGACATCCTGCAAAAGGGCCTCCCTGAGTCCAATGACTGATGTCGGAACCATGGCCTGAAGCTTAACGCCAAAAAATGCGTTATCATCCCCTTTGTAAAAAAAAAAAATCAGTTCCCACGAATTACCACGTTGATGGGAGCCCACTGAACACTGAAGAGATCTGGGTACCCAGGTCAACAGCCTCCTCATCTTCGACCACCACATTGCCACTGTGGTGAGAAAGTACTTCGACGTGGCGAATCTTATAACCAAAGGTTTTGCATCCAGGAAAAAAAAGAGGTCATCATCCGTCTCTACTCATCCCTCATTAGACCAATCATCAAATATAACGCCCCATGTGGCATGTACCTGACCAGACACCTACAACAACTGGAGAGGCCACAAAAGTACCTCACAAAAAGGATCCTAGGCCTTAAACACATGTCTTACATTGACAGACTCAAGAAACTTCAGCTGTTCTCAGTCTCTTGTAGTTTACTTAGAGGTGATCTCTGCTTGACTTGCAAAGCCATGTCTGACCCACCCCTACTTGAAATGCTTCACCTAAAGAAATCCAAATCCCCCCCCCGTGCCACATGCTCCAGAGATCACAATCTCATTACCACAATTAACAGAACATGCTGGAGGAACAGGTTCATCTCCCAAAGACTGCCCATACTCTGGAATAAGCTTCCCATTCATGTCAAGCAGAGCACCTTGCTGGCCCTCAACAAGAGAAATCTTGAGTGGATGGGTAACAGAAAGTTCACTCCAGGGATCACTCCAGTTGCCCTACTGGATAGGGGCAATGTGAACTAACATCAAGTGGCAGAGTGCCTGGGCAATTTTTTTGGGCTAGACTTTTTACTCCAGGGCCATTAGCCTAGTACACACCTATGAACCCATGAACCTTATTTTGCTATTTTCTAACGTTGTCTTTTGAGTGTGTGTCTGTTGCTTTCCCTTTTCGGTGACGTGTGTGTGTCTATGTGTCTATGTGTCTGTGTGTGTGTGTCTGTGTGTGTGTGTGTCTGTGTCTGTGTCTGTCTGTGTGTGTGTCTGTGTGTGTGTCTGTGTGTGTGTGTCTGTGTGTGTGTGTCTGTGTGTGTGTGTCTGTGTGTGTGTGTCTGTGTGTGTGTGTGTGTGTGTGTGTGTGTGTGTCTCCGCATGTCTGTGACCAGCAGCCTTCTGGTTTTAAACTCTGTGAGAAGTGCAGGCATAAAATCCTATACTCGGATTCTCACTCTTTTTGTGTATTTTGTTTGGACCCTCTTCATTTGCAGGAGGATTGCTCAATTTGTCACTTTTTCAGCCACAGAGCTTTGGTTGAAAGAAAAAGTAAGTTGATTATCAAGGGCCTTCTTCCCTCCTTGTTTGGGGAAGCCATATCTGGAGCATCGGGTCCACCAGATCACCACCTGATGATGTCTCCTTTGGAGACATCCTAGAAATTCTCAAGCAGAGGGGGTGACTGGAAGTCCATTAACCCTTCATCTAAGGAATTTGTGTACCTGTAGGCTTTTGGTACCCACCCATTTACCTCTTTGATGTCTCCGCCTGCTATTGAGCTTATTGAGTTGATTTCTTGGCAGGCATAGAAGGCACCTGACACCATTGAGCCGATCCCCAAGAGACCAGACAAAATTGTCACAGCCCCCTGAGGATAAACCTTTTTTGGATGAAGGGATTGCTGGTGGATACCATGGCAGTAGTCACAGCCATGAAGAAGGAACTAGCAAAGAAGAGTTCCTCTGTCCATCCTCCCAAATAGAAGTCTCGGACGATAGGTTTGGGAAGTGAGTTTGTGTTATCAACCTTTGCTGTATGGTCCTTGAATTACCTGGCACACTTTACTAGATTGCAGAGGGACCTAATTAAGTAACTTTCAGATACCCTCCCAGGAGCTGTTTCTGAAGAGGTCCGCAGATCTGTTACCCCTCGGTTGGCCACCCTAACCTCCATATCTAATTCTTCCATGAGGCTCATTTCACATGTAGCCAAAGGAACTACTACAGCAGTGGGTTCAGGTGTTTCTGTAAAGAGGCATGCCTGGAAGTGCCTATTTGATTTTGTGGAGCCCTTCAAGTCTTTGATTGTCAGTGCTCCCTTTCACGGCTCCTCCTTGTTTGGCTCTGCCATCAGAGACACATTGACCAGGTGTGAGAAAGATGGTAAAACCCTTTTTGCCATGGATATATGTTTTTCTACTCCACATAGACCTTTTTCTAGGAATCGAAGAAGCAGTGGCAAAATGTAGTTCAGAAAATCTTAAGGGTTTACCCAGGACACACATGGTGGGAGTTGCCCTAGGGGCAGAGGGGGAACTTTAAGGAAAGATGCTGCCCTCACGGCAGAGGAGGTCCACAGAATCAGGGTTTCAGAGGTTCCTTGTCTGGCAAACCCTTCTAGCCCTCCTCAAAGCAGGCCTGATTTGTCCCCTTTGGAGGCAGTTGGGGGTCACTTATCCCTGCACCAGAGAGCCTGGCTAATATTCACTTCAGATACGTGCGTGTAGAGGATCATTTCCAGAGGTCATATGGTATGATTTTTCCCTTCCTCCTCCATCATCAAAGAAATTCCCAGACATCCCACCCAGTCAGAGGGAACAAGCAGCCATACAAATATGGAAGCTGCTAGAAAGAGTCTTCTAGGAGGTCCCACCAGACCAGAGAGAGTCCGGATAATACTCAAGATTCTTTTTAGTGCCAAAAAAGATGGGGGCACTGCAGACCAGTTCTGGATTTCAACAACTTGAAGTCTGTTTGAAAAACCAGATTCCAGATTGTCACTGTTCAGTCTATTCTTCCCTTTCTGGGAAAGGATGATTGGATGTGCTCAATAGACTTCAAGAGTCGTACAATCACATAAAGATGGACAGACAGTCAAGAAGGTTCCTTAGCTTTCTGTTGGGAGCCACTCACTATCAATTCAGGATTCTGCCCTTTGGCCTCACCACAGCCCCCGGGGTGTTCACCAAATTCATGGCAGTAGTAGCAGCTCACTTGAGACTGCAAGGATTCCATGTGTTTCCATATCTGGATGACTAGCTCATCACCACTACCACCAGGCATCGACTATTGGAGGCAAGAGAAAAAATTCTACAGCTATGCTTTTACCTTGGCATTACACTAAACTTTGGAAAATCTCTGCTCTAACCAACTCAAACCCTGGACTTTATAGGAGCTTCCTTAAACACGAAGACCACAATAGCTGCACTTCCCCCATTAAGACTGGAGACAATCAGGAATCAAGTACTAGCTGTAATCAACAACTACAAAGTTCCAGCTCATTTAATTCTCCAAGCATTGGGGTCCATGGCAGCATCTTTAACTCTTATTCCCCTAGCCAGGTTCCATATGAGAATACTACAAGGGTTACTTGCAACACAATGGTCCATTTTTCACCATTCAGTGTCGATGCCCATCTCTATCACTGTTGCATGCAAAAGGTGTCTCAACCTGTTGGATTCAATTAGGATCATAGGAAGTTACTAGGCTAGTGGCCCTGATGCCCTTACGCCCTTACAAGCCTAGCCAAGAATTTAGTACATGTTCTGACAAGTCAGCACCCAATGCCCCTGTCCAGCAGGGACATGGGTGGAATCCTAGGGGTGTATTTTCTGTTCCCCATCATCCAGTTATCCAGGTTGCACTTAAAAAGAGTTAGAGGTACTCTGCTTGACGTAGAGAGGGAGTCTGTTCCACAGAAGAGGAAGTCTCTAGGACACAAATCTCTCCCGCTAACCAGTCCTGTTGATGTCACAGACCAGGTTGAGGTAGCACGTGCAGGTTACTCAACTGGAGCTTGACTTGCAGATATGCAGCGGTCCCATTAAAGCGGGGTCTGAGATTGCTTTGTATGCCAGACAGAGGTCACCTCTGAGGAGGCTGTATGAGACTTAGTAGAGGGACAGGGCCTTTAGCCTATCTGTGTAGGGTAGATGTTTGAGGCCCTGAATTCTCCTGGTGAGTAACCTCTGTGGTCTCTCCAGCTGCTGCATGTGCTTTGTGAGGTACATGGGGCATTGTACTCAAAAATGGGTCTTATAAGTGAAGAATACAGGGATGTTATGACCACCTTGTCCTTGGATGAGATACCCTTACTAATGAGGTGTGCCATGTCGAAAACTTTCCATACAACAGAGGCAAATATGGTGGTTAAAAGTCAGTTTGTTATCAACCTGGATGCCCAAGTCCCTCACAACTGATTTCATGCTTAGGACCTTATTATTAATGTGATAATTTGGTGGCACATCACTCTCCCCAAAGGGGATGATGATGATACATTTTGTGGCATTCAGTTTGAGGCCTTGTTTCTGGCACCATCATTTGTTTGGGTGCGACCCTCTTGGAGGATGTCCACATCACTAGGGGAATTGATGACAGCACCCAGCTTGCAATCATCTGCAAACTTGGTCAGCCATAGCCCACTGGTTTTGGCCTCCACTTCAGAAAAGTATACCCCAAACAACAGAAGCCCCAAGACCATTTCCTAAGGTACACTGCTCTTTCCAGGTCTACTGCTTGAGGTGGCTTTCCCTATTTTGACTATGTGGGTTCTGTCAGTGAGCCAGTTTGCTACCCACCTGGTAACATATGGATTGATGCCAGTTGAGAGAGGTTTATCTGTTATATCTAGGTGGGGAATATTATCGAAGGCTTTGGGCAGGTCAAGGTAGACTGTGTGCACTGTCTTCCCCTTATCTATGGTTTTGGTGACTGTCTCAAAGAAGTCAACCAAATTTAACAGGCATGACCTCTCCTTGACAAAACCAAAGTGTGTGGGATCGAGTGTTTGGGGGTTGCCAGTGTCCTTCTTTTAGGAGCGAGACCCAAACCCCAACGTCAATGGTCGAATCAAGCGAACCAGAGGAGGACCAACCGTTAGGAGGACTGATATCCAACAATTTGTCCCCTATTACACAAGAGGAAGGGTCTAGTGAGGAAGTAGTCTTGTCTCCTGTACCATCTAACGGTACGAAAGAGAACCAGGACCAGCAAGGTCCAGTTATTAGTACCAATACCTTGGGTGACTTTAAGGTCTATAATTTCTCTAATACTCTTATTACTTCCGAAATGGCAGACCTTATGGCCAAGGGTCATACATACGTTCCACACCACAAATTTGATTTGGTCAAAGCTATAATTGACGTCAAAACCTTCACTAGGAAGCTCAACTTCAGACTTATGATGGGTGGGGGGGCTTATACCGATGTATCTAACCCATTACACGTACCAAGTACGTATAACCCCCCCTCTTCACCCTCTTCTGTCTTCCTTCGAACAGGTCTGTGAGGTTGATATAAGATGTACTAAAACAAAAAAAGTGTCACATGGTAATTACATTAAACCACGCAGAGGGCATATTACCAATAACTCTGAAATTGACTGTATACAGGTTTTGCGCTCCAACAATTTACGTATCTGTAAACCCGATAAAGGAGGAGGGGTGGTGATTTTTGACAACAATGACTATTTTGACCGTATGACAGCACTACTAGACACTCCTTCGTATGCGTTGAGTTCTTTAAACGAAATCAATGGTGCCTACCGAGTCATTAAGGAACAGATTGAGGAAATGTTTTTGGAATCAAGGCTCAATCTTGACCTATACCATTACATGACCACTTCCCACCCTAGGACTCCCTACTTTTTTGGCATACCCAAGATCCACAAAAACTTAATTGATCCACCTATGCGTCCTCTGATCGACAGCCGAGGTTCACCATCTTACGCATGTGCTAAAGTGGTGGACCACCTGCTTAGCAAATACATCGTTATGGAGACGCAGATCTGTAAGGATTCATGGACCTTTTTGTCCAGAATGAAGGAGATCAAATATGGAGATTGTTACATCTTCCTTACAGTAGACGTTAAAGATCTATATACCTGCATTCCGCAGGATATAGCAATTGATTGGGTAGGTGACAGACTGAAAGCTAGGGAGGCCAGTACTTACGACATCTCATTAGTATGTGAATTGCTGGACTTAACACTACCAAGGAATTTCTTTATGTTTGGGGACAATTATTATTTACAGAAAGTAGGAGTTGGTATGGGCTCGCCCTATGGGGCCAGTGTTGCGAACTTGGTAATGGCGCAGTGGGAACATCAACTAGTTTTCCATCACCCTTTGTTCAGTAAACATTCAGCTTTCTACACACGTTATCTTGATGACATTTTCATTCTTTTTAATGGAAATGAAGCTCAAGCTATTGAATTCGTTGACCAACTCAACGGTACAACAGATTTTCTGGAATTTACATCTTCAACGACAAGCAGATATCTTACTTAGACATCCTACTAGAGAAAGACAACACTGCTTTGTGTTATACATCTAAAATACACAGGAAGCCTACGTATTCCAATACTATGCTGCATTTTACCAGCTGTCATCCTTTTACACAGAAGCGTGCAGTTGTTAAGGGACAACTTGTAAGGGCAGCAAGAATTATTAGTAGAGATGATATGTTTGAAGTTGAATGTACAACTCTTAAAGGGATGTTTTTGAGTCGGGGCTACCCCTCTAAACTTATTAATGACCTAATTAAGGAAGTTACACTTAAAAGGAGGTCTAATGTTTACGTACCACTTTTACCAAGTAAGGACAGAGTTGCCCCTACTTTGCCGACATCCGATGTTATTATTGCGAGTTCAGGTACTGTTGATAGGTCTTTCGAGGTGGATTTACCTAGATTTATTACCACCTTTGCAATGGACAGTGATATTCTGTGGGACATAGTTAGGAAGAATTGGCAACTATTTAGGGCGGACCCAGGGGTGTCCTCCAAATTAGGACTGTGCCCTATAGTTACTTACAGGAAAGACAAGAACCTCAAGTTGTGGTTTGAGATGAAACTTCCTACCACAAGATCTCCGGGAATGTTTAAATGTCATGCCTGTAATTTTTGCAATCATATTACGGAATCTAGTAGATTCACCGTTAACAACACAGAGTATAAATTGAAACATAGGAACAACTGCAATTCTAAGATGTTGGTATATTTAGCGTCATGCCAAAATTGTCCAGCTTACTATGTGGGGAAGACTGAACGTAAATTGAGGGAGCGTATTTATGAACATCGGTACGCTATTAAGAAACAAAAACTAACTAACGCCCTTGCAAAACATGTAGTCGAATTCCCCACCCATAAGTTTAAATTCATTGCCATAGATCAGTTAGTTGTGGACAACAGAGGTGGCCCAGCGTCACTGAAGTTGTTGGCACTTGAATTACACTGGCAGATAAGGTTGGAGGCCTATCATTTCCCTGGTCTCAATGAAGCATGTTCCATTTCTTGCTTGTTGAGTATTAACAGTCTTAAAAGGTAGATGTAGGTATTTGTGTTTCCTTAGCCAGGATAATATGTGGTATGAATGGGCACTTATGTGTATTCATTTTTATATTTGTATCTATGTGTCCACACTTGTTCCTAAGTGCATCTGGACTAACGCATTTTTCTTATGTAACATCCTGAAAATATATTACGAATTGGGTTTACTCACCCTTTAAATATTCAGTTGAACGACTGTTATACATATTTTACTCTATTATATTTGAGATTTGTTTATTTGTATGTTTACAAGTATTCTTTCCACAAGGTTAGGTTTTTTCAAAATTGTTAGGTTTTAGTTTCTGTTTGCTAGTATGTACTTAAATATTGATTTAATATATAACTTATTGATTTTTACTTCATGTTTATATGTAATTTAAGTATTTAAAATATTTGTCAAACAGCATGTCATTTTTGTGTACACTATATGAGCACTGTCAAATTCATTGACAACTGACTATTTTGAATTTAGTTAGTTTTTTGCCTTTAAGGTTTTTAATTAACAATCAGCTATACAGCTGATGACCAATTAAGGTTTCAAAAGCAGTAGGTTGGATTACTAATGTATTCTGAAGAAGTCTGCTTATGAAGCAGACGAAAAGCGCTTCAAGAAAAGAAATAAAACTTGTGGTTTAAATTTTAACTTTACACTTCAGCCTGGTGGTTACTGAATGGTCAATGACCTGTTTCTACAGCATCTTCACTAATTTTTGGATTCTCACAGTTTTTTCAGTGTTTCGTTTTATTAGGTGGGGAATATTATCGAAGGCTTTGGGCAGGTCAAGGTAGACTGTGTGCACTGTCTTCCCCTTATCTATGGTTTTGGTGACTGTCTCAAAGAAGTCAACCAAATTTAACAGGCATGACCTCTCCTTGACAAAACCAAAGTGTGTGGGATCGAGTGTTTGGGGGTTGCCAGTGTCCTTCTTAATGAGTTCCATGATAATCCATTCCATGGCCTTGCAAATCAGACTAGTTAGGCTGATGGGTCTATAATTTCCTGAATCGGTGGACGCTGTACCTTTGTGCAAAGGGATGACAGTGGCTGTCCTCCACTTGGCTGGGATGAAGCCAGTACTCAGGCTTTGGTTGAATAGGGTGCCTAATGATGCTGCAAGTTACTGCTTGAGTTCATGTAGGATGCAGCCTGGGATGTTATTGGGTCCCATGGAGGCTGTATTTTTTGCTTTTGAGAGGGCAGTGATGACTTGCTCCCTAGAGATGAGAGGAGAGGGGCAGGTGTTGGGGATGTCCTGATTTACTGATGTGGGGGACAGAGGGGTGAAATTTTCACTGAACCTGTTTGCCAGCAGGTTGGCTATATCTACTGTGTTTGTGTATGTGTTGTCCTTGACCACTAGTTCTGAGCAGATCTGAGCATTTCCTTTGAAATTGCTGACATATGTGAGGACCTTATGATTGTCTTTAGTAGATGTGGCCAGTTTGGACTTGACGTTTGCTTTGGAGGATTTCACTACTGCTCTTATTTGCTTGTTCAGGCTAAGGAGAGGTTGCTTCCAATTAGGCAGCTTGCCCCTTCTTGGTCCTTGACAGCAATATTTTCCTTTTATTATAGAGTTTATTTATTGCAGATGTCCACCAGACAGCTTTACTCTTCATTGAGGAGGAGGATTTCATCCTGTCTGGTATTCCTGATTCCATGCAGCTATATAAATGCTCATATAGTACTTTGGTATAGGTTTGGACATGTGTGCCAGTTCCTCTGGAGGGGAATGGGGGTGTGAAGCTGTTTATACCTTCCATCAGGAGGTTGTACTCAGCTTTGGAGAAGTTTTTCTATTCAGTGCTAGCTGGAGGGGGTGGGGTGGGGGAGATGATGACTTTGAAATTGACTACCTTGTGGTCAGATCGTACCAGGGAGAATGACACTGTAGGGATACTGCAGTGGTTACTATGTTCAAGTCCAAGGTATTATCACGTCTTGTGGAGGTGTCACCTAGCTGGTCCAAGGCATTTGCATTGATGAAATCAAGGAATCTGTGGGCATTTGTATTTTGGCATGAGTAGTTCTTCCAGTCAATAGTTGGATAGTTAGTCACCCAGGATTAGTGTAAAGGGCTGAATCTTGATAGATTTGAAGAGGTCCAGATAGGTGGAGTGGGCATCTTGAGTCAAACTTGGGGGCCTGTAACTAGCTATGATTTGAATAGGGGTCTTGTCAATAGTTAACTGCACCTGGAGTGTCTCCTGTGCGTAATACTGTTTGAGCAGCCTGGAAGTGTGTATGTCTTTAATGTGTATTGCAACTCCACCTCCTTTTGCTTTGCTGACCATGGTTAGGGGTCTAAATGTATTATAGGATGAGTAACCTGGTATGGCAGGGGTGCTCTTCCCTGCTTTGGACCAGGTTTCTGTGACTGCACAAATGTCAGCATCTTCCAGGGTTAAGAATGCTTGCAGTAACTGCAATTTCATGTTTAGACTTCTAGCGTTTAGCAGTATGACCTTTAATTTGCATTTTGATGAAATAATCATGTTGGCAGTTATAACCTCATGGCATTGCCTAAAAAGGCACTATGTGGAGAGGCAAGAGCCTTTTCCAGAAGCCTGAAGCCTAAGGGAGACAGATGCAGGCCATCTCTGGCAAAGCATCATGATCTGTTGATCATGTCTTCCCAGGCTGTCAGGTACTGGATCTCCTTGGAATGACACCAGAAACTAAGCCAATTATTAGTCAATCGTTTTCTTTTTGTATTGAGGCATCATTCTGGGTGACGGCAGAATGTTGCTTAAGGCTAGGAACATACCTATCTGGGACACGCATTCAGCGAGTTCGATCATATGTCTCTTCATATAGTCTAGGGAGATATATCTCAAGTCATTCATGCCAACATGGACTATGACAGAGTCATAACAGTACCTGTTGTTGAGAGACTTGAGTGCATGGGTGATATGGAGGATTCTGGCACCTGACAAACAGCTAACCGTAAGTTTCTCCTTATCTAGCCTGGTGAGAGGGGTACATCTGTGTGTCTACAGTGGAGTCTCCTATGACTAATATGTTAGGTTTATGTTTAGGCTTTAGTGGCTGTGAGACCCAGATGTGTGGGCTGTGTGTGGTGTGGTGGGCAGTGGAGTTTAAATGTGTTTTTGCCTCAGAGGTCTCTTTTGTTTGGGCACATTTTTGTTGAGGAGCTCCGCATATGTGGGCATGTGTTGTGTAGGTGTAGGTGGTGTTTGTGTTGGCAACCTTCTCAGTGCCAGATATACTGGCTTGTGAGGAAGAGAGCATAGACTTTAGGCTCTTAATGTAATTGCTTTTGTCACAAATTGTGCTCCTAGGTGGTAGTAGTAGAGGGTTGTCTATGTATATGAGACAGTTGCTACACTGCCTCAGGATGCCCATATCAACCAGACTGGCAGGAGAAAACATAAGAAATTGTCCATCCATATTTGTTAGGATCTGAGGGAGAGAGGCCAGAAAGAGAGCTAAGGAGGTAAAGGGTGGGAGGTCTAAGAGGAGTAGTACTAGGTGATCACACAAGTGCTACTAAGGGAAAACCTGTAGCTGGAATACCTCACAATGGGTTAAAAACAGTGCAGCTGCTATGCATGATGTGCAAACAAGCCCAAACCAGCTCAAACACGGCATTTAACTACTACAAAAAATAGAAGATTCTAGTAACACAGAAGTCTAGCCAGTCCTGCTAGTCCCTGCTTTCTTTACCAGCCTGTGCCACACAAGTTCCAGGCAGCTCTGCTGCTCTCACTAGCAGAGGAGATAGGCCCCTACCAACATAAGATGCCTGCCATAAACACAGTAGGCAAATGGAAGATAGCTGCCAGAAACAGAAGGCAAAAACAAACTGCTCTGGATGTAGCAAACCTTGTATCCAGACTATACTACTCAATTTAAGGCTAAGAATACAATAAAACTAACAAAAAAGCACAAATTATGAATGATAGAATAATGAAATGCAGTTAATCAGTACATTTCTTTAAAACGATGCAAATGTGATAAATTGGCTCACAATCACAACAGTAAAAAACAGCTCAAGTAAAGCAGCAATTCAACAGAATACTATCATCAGTTTAAACAGGGTACTGACAAGCAGTAACCAATGCAGCAAACTAAATGCAGTTGAACACCTAAGCACAAGCAGCAAAATGAAGTAGGAAGAGGCACAATATATTTTTTAAGTAGAAAGTGAGGTGACAGAAGATAATTCAAGGTTAAGAAGCTAAAGGGGTGGACTTTCATAACAGATCACACTGCACTCACTGGAATGAGCTGATGCAATGGGTGGGCCTTCACAACTGATCTCACTGTATTCAGTAGAATGAGCTGATGCAATGAGGCTGGGAGTGTAGTGTCCAGTATCAAATCTGTAGTAGAGGCAGGCAACTCAAAAGCCACCAAGCTTTAAGACCTCAATAACAATTAGGTGGGTGGGGATACAAGATTAGAACAGAGGTAAGCTAAGCCTAAAAAACAGTTGCACAGTTTAAACAGATATGCAGCAAATATTATTTTTAGTTGATCAGAAGTGCAGAAAACAGTTGAAAATAAGCACTTATCTTTTGTAGTCTCACAGCAGATATTTGGAAGACAGCAGAGCAGGGGCAGAAGGCCTAACTCACTGCAGCTTTCAGCAAACAAGCCACTGGATCAACTTTGGATCAAGTTTCTCAAGGCCATCCTTTCATTCCCCCCAGCCCAAAGTCACAGTGACCATGGATGATTCCCAGCTAGGGTGTGGGGGGGCATTGTCAGGGGAGGACAGTCTAAGGCACTTGGTCTCAAACAGAGGCCTGTCTGCATTTAAATGTCCTGGAGATGAGGGCATTACTATTAGCGTTGCCCTGATTCCCCCAGAAAGGGAGTTACAGAGGGATGCTGTTCTGCACACTTGGCCCTCCAGTCTCCTATATGCCTTTCTACCAACTCTGTTAATCCCCAAATTCTTACAGAAGGCCGTCAGGTTGAAGAATAAGGTCATCCTCATTGCCCACCTTTTGGCCTCAGCAGATTTGTTTTCCCTTCCTTTGGCCTCATCTATTGCAACAACCTTGGATTCTGGATCCAACTCCAGATCTCCTGTCTCACCCGACAAGCATGGTTCACCAAAACATTGCATATCTCAAGCTGACAGCTTGGCTTCTTCAAATTCTGCTAGTAGCCAGACTACTTACGCTCATTTCCCCGGTCCAACACATTCTTTTTTCTTCTAATAAACCATTTACACAGAAGCTTTAAAATACTAAAAGGAAACATTTTATGGACTGAATGCTCCAAAATAAAGTTAATCCCTTTTTGGCACCTATCCATGAGATTCTTCAATTTTTAGCCTCGCTGTTCAATGATTGAACTTTGGCCTCCACAGTTAAAGTCCAGTTAGTGACTATCTCCAATTTTCACATTGGTTTTCAAGGATCTTCAGTGGCTTCTCACAAACTTTCTAAATCCTTTTTAATGGGCACCTTTTTCTTAAAACTTCCATACAAGGATCCTACTCCTGCTTGGGACCTTAATCTGATGTTGTAAGCAATCATTCACCTCCACCCCTTAACTTTGAGCCAGCCAGTGATTGTGATTTAAAGTTTTTGTCTTGGAAAACTATTTTCTTGTTAGCATTTAACCTCTGCTAGAAGAATTTCAGAGATTACAGTCCTGTTGTCTAAACCACCATACCTGTTTTTTCATAAAAAACAGAGTTTCACTTCATATCAATCCATCCTTTCTACCGAAGGTAGTTTCTGAGACCAACCTTAACCAGTACATTAATCTTCCAGTGTTTTCCCAAATATTCCAACAAGGGTGCATCTGTTGGACATTCACAGTCAACAAAGATTCTATCTTAGCAGGACAAAATATTGCAGCAAATCTGATCAATTATTTCATATTCACAAACCAAGTTAAGGAAAGAAGTGAACAAGGTGACGTTGGCTAAATGTCTTACTGATTGTATTTCCTTCATTTATAATAAAATTGGATGTCACTTTACCAAAACCATTGAAAACTCGTTCAGCTAGAGTTTTGTAGCATCTTCATCTGTTTTTCAGTCCAGAACATCCATGGATGACATTTGTGCAGCAGCAACCTGGCTGTCTCCCCATACCTTTATTACTCATTACAAATTGAATTTGTTCTCTCGGGGTAGGGCATCATTTGGCTCAATGGTGCCTAGGAATATCCTTCCTTGAGTCCACCCAGGACTATAGGTAGCTTGGGACTCTGTCCCACACGTTGAGGAGAAAATGAAAATTGACAACGTCAGATAAAGAAATTGTCTTACTTTAACTTTCCATTTGTGTTGTCCATTTTAATTTTTCCTCAACTCCCCATCCTCCATCTCCCTTCCCAGGTTTTGTTCTTGGAAGAATGTGCCTTTACACAGATTACCATTTTTATGGGGGTTATTTCTAGTTCCAGATATGGTCTACCTAAAAAAGTTTGTCTTTCTGTTCTGTTTTCTGTTTTCTGTTAGCAAACTTGATCTGAGGTAATGTGCATTGTGGGTAAGGATTAATCTCGAGAGTTTTTGGTTTCCACGAGATATAGAAGCATCCGAGTCTGTTCCAAGGGATTGGAACCAAATCCACACCTTGAGGAAAAATGAAAATGGACAACACAGAATGGAACTTTTTTGCTCTATGCTCTTGTATTAAAAACATTAAGAAAAGGAAATCAGTAAAGTCAGATATTGCATTTAAACACACTACTGCATCCTACATATAATATTCTACATGCTACATACGTGTTATACACTAACACACACACACATACACACATATATATATATATATATATATATATATATATATGCACACACACACACACACATATATATATATATATATATATATATATATATATATATATATGCACACACACATATATATACACAAACACACACACACATGCTGTGTATGTATGTATATATATATATATATATATATATATATATATATATATATATATATATATGTATATATTTTTATATATATATGTATATATATATATATATATATATATATATATGTATGTGTGCAATATGGATGCATACAATTTATTATTTATAATAAACTTAACATAGTAGAGTTAAGCATTATTAATGTATACTTTCTAGTAAATGTTGTTTAATGTTTTACTTATTCAGTGCCACACATTGACAAAGATTGCATGTGCGACACACAGCCAATGTCTTTGCATTTTTTTCTTTATATTGCTAATTGCATGTATTACTTGTTATTATCTTTGCCATTGTAGGCCGAGTTGTGGCTGAAAAAGGGTCCTGGGATCATTTCACTTTCCTGGTTATCAAAGTATAAATAAATATGAAATTGAAAAAAGGGGGGTGACCATGACAGAAATAATTAAGGGACTAATAAAGCACATTTTAATTTTGCATCTTTTATAAGAATGAAAAAAAAGTCCCACTAAAGGCATTGGGAAGTAGCAGACAGGCTTAGCTTGGAGTCCTACTACTTGTCACCTGTAAATGTACAGCAAGGATCATTTACTGCAGTGAGAGTTTTCATACCTCAGCATGCGAGTATGGGGGAAGGTCTTCTTTTAGAACAACAAAAAATCCCTTTACAAACGCCTGCTATTTACCAACTTTCTTTTGCTGGAAGTAGCTAACAGCTATTTATAACATAGACCAAGCTCCAACAGACACATAAATGAGGCTCAGTCAGGGAAACATAGAAGTAGCTGTTTTACAAAGGTGTTTAGATGACACTATTTCACAGTCCTGTCATTCTGTCTTAATGGCATGAGAAAACAACACCACTTCCTTCTGTCTAGCATGACTCATATAAAGAGGACTTGAAATGTATTCTGGGGAGAGGGAATGAAAGCAGGAAAACAAGATCACATTACCAAATCAAGCCCCTTCATCTGCCATTTTGAGAGAAACACATTAAAATTGCAAAAGAAGCACATGGAGTGATTTTGAGGCATTAAAATAGCTCAGAAAACAAAGATACAATGAAAAACATGTTTTTGTTGTTCTAAGGTGGAATTTTCCATTAACGTAATCCTCAGTGAAATGTCTTGTCTTTTCTGTGAAAGTGCATTTTAGCTCCACCTTTATTGAAGTAAAATAAGCTCAGTACATGTTGAATAATGCTAATTGTCTTCCTTTTGCATTTAAGCATGACCTGTATAACAGCGAAAAAAAAGCAAATCCTGCATCTGGGAGTTTACTCGTGCAACTGTATCTTTATTCAGTTATGGGATTTGCTAAGAACTGCACTCTGTCTGAGAATCTGATCAAAATTTTAATAGTTTTCATAAATCTGATCTTTCTCCTCTCTCAAACAAATTGTCATCTAGTTGTTAAAGTCAACATATCTTCATCTTTGTCCATATCCTTTGCTAAGCAATTCATTGCAGTAGCTTTTGCTTGTCATAGTAAGTGACAATGCAAATGCAAGGGCATGCTTTCATTGTTCCAGTTCTGTAATTCAAGTCCAAATCATATCCTTTTTTTTTAAGGTTTTACAGGGCTTATTTTCTTCAAACACACGTGGGATTCTGTAACTCGAAACCATCCTTTGCTACCAGTGAAACAACAGAATGAAGTAGTTGAGTTTTCATGATACGTGGTATTTTTTTTTTTTATTTCCAAGCTGTAGAGACAACACAAGAGATAATAATACACAAACATTTCAGAGTTTAATCATCAGTGATGAAATATATATATATGTGTGTGTGTGTATGATATAAAAAGTGTACATACCCATGTTAAAATGCCAGGTTTTTGTGATATAAACATTGAGACCACAATGAATCATTTCAAAACTTTTCCCACTTTTAATGTGACCTATAACCTGTACAATTCAATTGAAAAACAAACAATTCTGTTAGGGGAAAATATAAAACGTAAAAATGTACAATACGCTGGTTGCATAAGTGTGCACACCCTTAAACTAATACTTTGTTGAAGCAACTTTTTATTTAATTACAACATTCAGTCTTCTTGGGTACACACCTGCTGTCAATTAAAGAGACTCTGATTAACCTAAATAAAGTTCAGCTGTCCTAGTAGGATTTTCCTGACATTTACTCAGTTGCCTGCTACAGCAAAAACCATGGTTCGCAGAGAGCTTACAAAGCATCAAAGGGATCTCATTGTTGAAAGGTATCAGTCAGGAGATGGGTACAAAAAAATTTCCACAGCATTGGATGTACCATGGAGCACAGTGAAGACAGTCATCAAACAGTGGAGAAAATATGGGACAACAGTGACGTTGCAAAGAACTGGACTTTCCTCCAGAATTGATGAAAATAAGACGGAAACTTGTCAGGAAGGCTGGCAAGAGACCTACAACAGTACTGAAGGAGCTGCGGGAATTTCTGGCAAGTACTGGTTGTGTACTACATGTGACAACAGTCTCCCATATTCTCCATATGTCTGGACTATGGGGTAGGTTTGCAAGTCAGAAGCCTTTTCTTATGCAGAAAAACATCCAGGCCCGGCTAAAATTTGCAAAAAAATACAGTCTCCCAAAAGCATGTGGGAAAATGTGTTATGGTCTGATGAGGGCAAGGTTGAACTTTTTGGCCACAATTCCAAAAAGTATGTTTGGTGCAAAAACAACACTTCGCATTACCAAAAGAACACCATCCGCAAGGTGAGGCATGGTGGTGGCAGTATCTTGCTTTGGGGTTGCTTTTCTTCAGCTGGAACTGGGACTTTAGTCAAGGTAGAGGTAATTATGAACAGTTCCAAATAACAGTCACTTTTGGCGCAAAACCTTCAGGCGTTTGCTAGAAAGCTGAAGATGAAGAGGAATTTCACCTTTCAACATGACAATGACCCCAAGCATACATCCACATCAACAAAATAATGGCTTCATCAGATGAAAAAGTTTTAGAATGGCCCAGCCAGAGCCCAGACCTATAGCCAATAGAAAATCTGTGGGGTCACCTCAAGAGGGCTGTGCATAAGAGATGTCCTCATAATCTGACAAAAGAATGGGCAAATATTGCCAAGTCAAGATGTGCCATGCTGCTAGACTCCCACCCAAGAAAACTGAATGCTGTAATTAAATCAAAAGGTGCTTTTAATAAAGTATTAGTTTAAGGGTGTGCACACTTGTGCAACCAGCTTATTGTACATTTTTTTTATTTTGTATATTTTTTCCCTAACAGATTTGTTTGTTTTTCAATTGAACTGTACAGGTTATAGGTCACATTAAAGGTGGGAAAAGTTTTGAAATAATGAGTGTATATTATATCCTTGAAAGCTGTAAATAACGAACGCTATTTACAGCAAAAATGCCATGTATAGAATTCAGCCCCCCCCCCCCCCCCGCTAATTATATATACCAACTCTGAGATCGCACTACAGTGAGGAAAGGGCAAATTTTTTGATCTTCACTGTAGAGCGATCTCACTATTTACAGTTCGTTGCACAGCATTTTTGCTGTAAATAGTGTTCGCTGTTTACAACTTTCAAGGATAATAATATAGACTCAAAATAATTTACTGTGGTCTCATTTTTTATATCACAAAAACCTGGCATATTAACAGGGGGTGTACACTTTTTATATACACTGTAAATAAACAAAAAGATGAATGAATGTATATGTGCAACACACAGTCTTTGCCATAAAAGCAAGTATTGCTGAAAACTGTCATAAAGCTGATGCTGCAGTAAAAGTCCCCACAAATAGATACTTCGGAGACTTACAAACAAAGGAAGTTACTGCAGACTTGACTATGGAATCTTTACTACAGGAAAGGGCCTGTCCCTGTGGATGTGTCTGCAGGTCTTCAGGAGGAGCGGGCAAAGAACAGGACTCCGTCCTGCATTTCAAAACTGTTGCAAAATGTGGATTTGAAAACATTATGAGAACCTCAACAGTAGTATAAATTGGGAACAGAAAAGTGTAAAACACCCAGTGCAGTTTGTTTGCATGTGATGTTTCTCTTTGTCTATCAGGACATTGATAGATTAGGTAGTTGCCAGTGTCAGAGGAGTAGGTTTGGTTACACTGGACAGCTGGGTACCCTCCAGCTGTCCAGTGTAACCAAACCTACTCATATTTGTAAAGGACAGGCATAAGCTACTGCTACTGAAACTTCTGAATGTGTTTCTGTCTGTTCCCCCCTCTGAACTGGTGCATATCGCCTTAATGCTGGGCAAGAAGGTAGACACTAAAATGACAGGATTGTCTGTCAAACCTATATGTAACTTTTAGATGAAAAAAGTCTGACCAATTTATACTTATAACTGCTTGGCCTGATGCTAATTGCTTAGCTTGTAGTCAGACTAGAAGGTGCTCACCATGCACCAAACATAATTTAACTGTCGTTAGCAGAGAAGAATAAATTAGTTTCTGATGCATTTTATAAAACAACCCACATTACCTGTTCCCCATGCTACTAGATTTTTTGTAATCTGTCAGACTTCATAGTGCGGTACATTAAGTGACTCATTTCATTGCTGAGTGTTCACTTGGGTGTTACATACACTGAGTTTGTTTCTAATTTATTTAGTAATAGTAATTTCTACTGTATGCTGAAGTAATGAAATGTTAGTATTTTTCGCTAAGCTGTTGATGCCTGGATTTGTATTAGTGACATCTGCAATTTAACGTAGGTTTTTATGGTAATGTTTGTAATTTAACTGCTGTAAATTTAAGGTTTGTAGACCATTACATTGTAATCAAGTATTCTTCATCTTTGTGAGTTTTTTCCTTCCATTATTTTTCCAGTGTTTTGACCCTTTCTTTTTGCATGAGCACATGAATCACTGAATAAATTATATACTCCCAATTTTTAGGTTGGTCACTAGGTGAACATGGAGAATGGGCCAAGTACAGCAACTTTGATGTCGCTACCAAGGTGCCGCTGCTAATGTATGTGCCTGGTTTAACCAGTTCATTTCTTAAGGCTGGTGAACAGAGATTTCCTTTCATTGATCCATTTCATCTTCCTCAGCGTCAAATAAACAGAGGTAAAGTTATGTAATTATATCATCCTACAAAAATCATGTTTATCCGTGCAAAGTAAATCAATAGCTGTCATACTTTTGTGACTAAAGTAAGATTTTTTTTGTAATTGTTTAGAAAACATCTAGATACATTGGGTGAACAGTATGTTAATCCAGTTCTTGGAATGAGTTTAACTTTTTCCAACTGTAAAAGTGAAATTTGGTATGTCACTATTTATTCATTTAGTCCAAACTCCTTATTTATACAAATGCAGCAGTGTTGTGGTAGTAGAGTTTTTTTAAATAACTGCTAAAAGAATTTGTAGGGGTTTCATAAACTGTAACATATGGGGTAAGCTAGGGTTATAGAATTTAATTCTAGATTATTTTAAAGGGGAAACCCAGAGTATTGGTATTTTAAAGTGATGATGTATCATTTTTGGTGATTTGTGCATAAGGACAATAAAGGAAAATCATTATCTGCAGCCGTAACAGTGGTTTGTTTTGGAGGAATTGTGTAGGACATATGAAGATGGGATGCATCTATAACTCTGTACTTTTACCTTTTGGAAGCATTTGGATTCAGTTAAGTTTTATTGACATCATGTCATCTCTTCACCCATTAGGCTTCTTATTGAGATGGATATGGGCCTATTTGCAAGTCAGAAGAATGTGGGAAAGTGCAATATGATATAATTTGACATGATGTAATTTGACTTGCTGATTCTGCGGCAAGGGATGCTTCAGGAATTTGTTTGGAGCTCTTTTCTTTCTTTCTTTTGTTGCTATGGATGCCCTCAGGTATCCAGCACACCATTCTAAATTAGTTGGTTTTGCAGATCATATGACTTAATATCATGTCAGTGTTGCCTCTACCAAACCGTTATAACAACAGGAATTCCTATCTCTTTAGCCATGTGTCAGGTTTAGGAAAGTTGTGTTTTTTTTTCTGTGTGGTCTGTTTCTCATGTTCTTCCTTACTTCTGATGGGTGATTCATGTGTCACACTCCCTGGCTGTTTTCTTGAGTATATGTGTATGTAATATATGCTTCGTCACAGTTTGACTCCTTAAGTTGACTGTTGGTCTTATTCCTTCAAAGGATTTCCATTTCTGTGCTCTTTTCCATGGAAGTCTACACACATTTATGATGGATACACACGTAGCACACATACATTCCTATGGGCAACTTGAAGGAACACCAGTTTATGTACAGCACATCTTTGTGATAAATGAAGGAAACAGTACCACTCAGTGAAAACCAGCATAGATATAAGGTAGCTAGCCCGTGGGACACGTTGGCTGCATGGCTAGGCTTTTAAAAGCTCCATTTGATTTTAGTGCAGTATGCATCTGTGAACCTATATGCAGGATCTGTATAGAAGCCACCCTCAATGAGAACTGAGGTGGAAAACCAAGCCTTTGGAGGTGTCATTCAGTACTCACACAGCATTCGTGATAAACAAGTTCATAAACCATTTCAGGCTTTCTTATAAATTTGAGTAAAAGAAAAAAAAAAAAAAATAGAAAAACAGCCAGTCATCCCTAACTTTGTAACGTAATCCTCAGTTAGCTATACCACTGAATGAATAAAATTTTACTGAGCCACTAAAGGGAAGTATAAACACTTTGATTTACTGTAGACTTCTTAAGATCAATGGTCATGCCACAGTAACTGGGTAGTCTGGTCTGAGCATTAATCTGAAGACGTCTGTAGCTCTTGAAAATAGTTTAGTGGATAAATGTGCTTATGTTTTATTTTAGTGGTTCAATAAAGTTTCCTTTTAGTTCATCCGAACTGTGTTTTCATGTATATTTATTATTTTGCTTTCTTATAAATTGACTTTCTGCTTAACAGTAAAACCCAGATGCAATATAAGAATCAGTATTTCTGACTCGTGTCATAGAATATTATCTACGTAGCCTTACCATTAACTAACCTCAGGAAAACTAGGATTCTATTTATCAGCTCTCTGCTTGCAAAATTTGATTTCTTTCTTTTTCTATTGACAGACATGCTCAGTGTGTATACGTGATTAACAATGAGGACAACCCTTCTGTTGAATTATGTTAAATTTGAAGTTATTAAGCTATGGGTAGTAGTAATCACCTGAGAATCTAGATGTATTTGAGATCCTTGTCTTACTTTCTTAGATCTTCTAATCGGGACATGATGTCTTTACCTTTAGTCTCTCACCTGGGGAAAGAGCTTTCTCTAAAATCACATCTGCTTTTCTTGGAATATCCTTCCTTACAGTGTTGGAAACTGCAAATACTATCAGCGTTTCAGAAATAAATAACGGAAGAATACAGACATGTATTATTTTTAGAACATAGTTGCCTCTCCTTCATTCATCCTATTTAAATGAAAATAATTATCAATGTTGGAACTGTAGGTATTCCCTTCCTTGCAGTTAGCTTTATTATTATTCCAGTTGCCTGTGACATTCCTTGAAGAAGAAAGAATTGCTCTTTATTTTGTGTTTGCAAATGCATAAGCACACCCTTAAACTAACACTTTGTTGAAGCACATTTTGATTTAATTACAGCATTCAGTCTTCTTGGTTAGGAGTCTATCAGCATGGCACATCTTGACTTGACAGTGTTTGCCTACTCTTCCTTGCAAAAGCGCTCCAAATCTGTCAGATTGCGAGGGCATCTCTTGTGCACAGCCCTCTTCATGTCACCACACAGATTTTCTACTGGATTTAGGTCTGGGCTCTGGCTGGCCACTCCAAAGCTTTAATTTTCTTCTGGTGAAGCTATTCTTTTGTTGATTTGGATGCATGCTTGAGGTCATTGTCATGTTGAAAAATGAAATCCCTCTTCATCTTCAGCTTTCTAGCAGACGCCTGAAGGTTTTGGGCCAAAACTGATCTTTGTGGAATGCCACTTGTGGCATTTTCACTTACTGAGGTGGCACCTGCAACTTCTAACACTTGTTCTGTCTGATAGCCAAATTTCTTTACTATATACGGATTGATAATTAGGTTCACCAGTTTGTCAACAATGGCTGCATGAGGGATATTATCAAATGCCTTGGCCAGACTGTGCACTGCAAAACCACCATCAACTGCTTTAGTTACCCTTTCAAAGTTTACAAGGTTGGGTATGATTTAAATTTCACAAGGCCAGACTGATGTGGCTCCAGGGCTAAGAGATTAGCAATGTCTAAATTTATGAGGCCAGAAATGATGTATTCAATGGCTTTGTAAACAAAGGTGGTAAAACTAATGGGTCTAAAATTACCAGGGGCAATGTCTGTGTACTGAAATGGAGGGGTATGAGTTTGGGAAGGATTGCGCACAGTTTTGGGGAGGGAGAAGAAGCAAGAGCTAGTAATGGCTGCTCCCTGTCCAAGGTATGGTCAATGTGCCCACATTCTTCTCTCTAAGAATTCCTTGCCATTTTTTCTTGTAAAGCCTTTCTTACATTTCACCTTCTTGCCCACTTATGCAAGCAGCTTATTGTATGTTTTCCCCTAAGAGATTTGTTTGTTTTTCAATTGAATTGTACAGGTTATAGGTCACATTAAAGGTGGGAAAAGTTTTGAAATGATTTATTGTGGTCTCATTTTTTACATCACAAAAACCTGGCATTTTAACAGGGGTGTGTACACTTTTTATATCCACTGTGTCTGTCATATGTTATTACATTTCTGTTTGTTTTAAGATTGTGTGGAACAGTGAAAACATTTTGGTAGTGTGTTATATTTGTATCAGTTTCCTTCAGATCAGTTAAGCTTTATGTATATTGAGTGTGTTTCCCTTTAACACATATGTATGTAGTGTGAGTAGCTGATGTTCTGGTGTATGTATATAAATATATATTACACTGTCTTGACATACTGATTTAGTCCTATAAGTGTTTATTAAGTGATGGTTTTATATTGTGCTTATCAGTGCAGTGCCATGTTCAGAACTTTGTCATTGAATAATGTAAGCACATTTATCATGAAGAACCTTGCTGTATATTAACTTTAAAATCAGTCAGATGCATGCCTGCTCTGTGCTTGATGGTCTCTGTGAAATATGTTCAGTCTGAGAACCTGTTACTAATTTGGCCACTGCACCTTTTTGTTGACCAGTAGACTGTACTGCACATGCCAGTTATTTAGCCTCAGGAAATGACAGAAAACCTGTTTCACTTCATATCTCTTTAATTGCTTTGTACTGGCTATAAACTGACTGCTCTCCATTAAAATTTAACCTGAGCGTGGACTCTTATTTTATAGACAGTATAACATCTCTAACCAAGGATGCCTCAACATCTAATCTCAACCCCGCCCAACAGCCACATATCAGCACATCCACCTTCAAACCTGTGCCCACATCCTATACAAAACTACTCTTAGGCTGATGACCTTCCAAGCGAGTACCTAAAAATAACAGCCAATAGCATTGCTTGTCCTGTCTCAATCCTTATAAATAGGTCTGCCAGGAATCCCACGTTCCCTTTCTCTGGAAAAACTCACAAATCATCCCTGTGCACAATGGATGAAATTCAACAGACATTAATAATTTTAGACCTATGGCAATCTTATCTCCCTTCGCCAAAGCACTTGAAACATCTATTCAAAAACATTTGCCAGACTTTCTCCTGCAGGAAGAACTCCTATCCCCTGCACAACATGTCTTCTGTCCATCCCATAGAACCAGCACTCCCTTTCTAATAATGGCAAACTAGTCTCTTCCTTGTTTCTATGTGTCTAAAGCTTCAAACCAGTTTATCACAGCAAACTTCTACTTCAAATGTCCTCACTAGGTCTCTCTCTGGCCACTCCCCTCTATGGTTCAAAAGTTACTTGTCCTATAGGTGTCAGTCAGTAAAATGGCACTCCACGCTCTCTCCTTACCTCCCAATCACCAACAGTGTTACCACAAGGCTATATCCTTGGTTTCCTTCTCTTTAACATTTTCACCAACATCTGCACTCTGCACATCCACACAACAGGCCATCCTAACGCAATACAAAGATGATTTCACTCCCATTTGCACATCTGATAACATGGTACACCTCCAAAAAAATTCTCAGGAAGCTTTAACAGCCACTGAAACATGGCTTTGTAACTTATAACTCATGCTCAACCCAAAAAAAAAAAAAAAAAACTACTACTCCCCCCACCCCCCCAAATCCCTCTCTCATGAAAAAAAAATAAAGTCCTCTCTCTTGATAATATACAACCATTGAAGTCAATTATCATAGCAAATTATTAGGGGTGATAATGGATGATAACCTTATATTCGACTTGCATATACAAAATTGCATAAGAAAAACTTATCACAAACATGGGATGCCTTATAGAGCCAAACACTTTCTCACCAATGCAACAAAAACTACACTTGCCACTACTCATCTCCTCCGCACACTTCTTTACGGTGCTCCCACCCTTACTAACCTCCCGGCTTCACAAAAATTAAAACTCGAACAAGGCTATAACAAAGCTACTAAATTTGCAGCAAATAAACCTTTCAGAAACTACCACTGTATAGCACTTAAAAGCCTACATCCATTGGAACTGCCTCATCAACTAACATATACACAGCTTCTCACCACCTATAAAATTACCCAGCATCCATCTCCCTATCCAGCATTAAAAAACATTCTACACAACTATGTTTCTAGTCAGTCACTGCGATCCAGTGACCAAAAACTCCTGTCTGTGTACAACCCTATCAAATCTGCTGGGCTTGTCTGTACTCATACAAGGTTGCTAAGGCCTGGCACTCCTTATCTGTATCCATCCCTCCCTCCCATCTTTCAGAACTAGTCTGAAAGACTTTCTAGCTAAAATTTGGCTTTGTTGTTGCTCATAACCAGGATAAGCTATAGCCATAAATGTGAACAAATACCTTTTCATTCCTTAAAACTTCTTACTCTCCCTTCTTCATGTACTTCCTTCTATCAAATTCTCTTCACTGACTTTCTCCCTAAATACACCATAAGCTTGCTTTTCCCTCGTTTCATATTGCATTTCCTGTTTGTATAAGACTAACTTACCTTTAGTTTCTCTACGGTCTAACATTTTATAAATATTAAATGATTGTCTTATAGCTTGTCTTCTTTTTTTTTCTTCTTTTTCTTTCAGCTGCTCCCGTTAGGGGTCACCACAGCAGATCATCTGTTTCCATTTCTTCCTGTCCTCTGCATCTTGCTCTGTCACACCAACCACCTGCATGTCCTCTCTCACCACATCCATAAACCTTATCTTAGGCATTCCTCTTTTGTTCTTACCTGTCATATCCATCCTTAGCATCCTTCTCCCAATATACCCAGCATCCCTCCTCAGCACATGTCCAAGTCAACACAATATCATCTCTCTCTCTGGCTTTGTCTGCAAACCGTCCAACCTTCACCCTGAGCTGACCCTGTAATATACTTATTTCTAATCCTGTCCATCCGCGTCACACCCAGTGCAAATCTTAACATCTTTAAGTTTGCCTCCTCCAGCTCTGACTCCTGTCTTTTCATCAGTGCCACTATCTCCAACCCATATAACATAGCTGGTCTCACTACCATCTTGTAGACCTTTCCTTTCACTCTTACTGGTACCAGTCTGTCACATATCACTCCTGACACTCTTCTCCACCCACTCCATCCTGCCTGCACTCTCTTCTTCACCTCTCTTTCACACTCACCATTACTTTGAACTGTTGATCCCAAGTACTTAAACTCATCCACCTTTGTCAACTCTATTCCCTGCTTCCTCACCATTCGTCTATCCTCCCCCTCATTCACACACATATTTTATGTCTTAGTCCTGCTGACCTTCATCCCTCTGCTCTTCAGAGCACATTTCTACCTCTTCAGGGCTTCCTCAACTTGTTCCCTACTTTCACCACAGATCACAGTGTCATCCGCAAAAATCATAGCCCACAGGGACTCCTGTCTGATCTCGTTTGTCAACCTGTCCACCACCATTGCAAATAAGAAAAGGCTCAGAACTGATCCTTGATGTAATCCCACCTCCACCTTGAGCGCATTCTTCACTCTTACCACAGATCTCACCACTGTCACACTGCCCTCTTACATATCCTGTACCACTCTTGCATACTTCTCTGCCACTCCTGACTTCCTCATACAATACCACAACTCCTCTCTAGGCACCCTGTCATATGCTTTCTCCAAGTCCACAAAGACACAATGCAACTTCTTCTGACCTCTGTACTTCTCCAACACCATCAGAGCAAACATTGCATCTGTAGTTCTCTTTCCCAGCATGAAACCATACTGCTGCTCACTAATAATCACCTCCCTCCTTAATCTAGCTTCCACTACTCTTTCCCATAACTTCATGCTGTGGCTGATCAAGTTTTATCCTTCTGTAATTACTACAGCTCTGCCCATCACCCTTATTCTTATAAATTAGTACCAATACACTTTTTCTCCACTCCTTAGGCATTCTCTTGCTTTTCAAGATTTCATTAAACAATCTGGTTAAAAACTCCACTACCATCTCTCCTAAACACCTCCATGCTTCTACAGGTATGTCATCTGGACCAATAGCCTTTCCATTCTTCATCCTCTTCATAGCTGTCCTTACTTCCTCCTTGCTAATCCATTGCACTTCATGATTCACTAAACGCACATCATCCAACCTTTTCTCCCTCTCATTCTCTTCATTCATCAGCCCCTCAAAGTACTCTTTCCATCTGCTCAACACACTCCCCTCACTTGTGAGTATGTTTCCCTCGTTATCCTTATCACCCTAACCTGCTGCACATCTTTCCCAGTGCAGTCCCTCTGTTTAGCCAATCGGTAGAAGTCCTTTTCTCCCGCCTTAGTCTCCAGCCTTTCATACAATTCTCCATACACCTTATCCTTAGCCTTCACCACCTTTCTCTTCACCATATGCCTCATCTCCTTGAAATCCTGTCTACTTTCTTCATCTCTCTGACAATCCCACTTCTTCTTCGCCAAACTCTTTCACTGTATACTCTCCTGTACTTCCTCATTTCACCATGAGGTCCCCTTGTCCTCCTCCTTCTGTCCAGATGTCACATCAAGCACCTTTCTAGCTGTCTCCCTTGCCACCTCTGCTGTGGCTGCCCAGCTATCTGGTATCTCTTCACTGCCACCCAGTGCCTGTCTTAACTCTTCCCTGAGCTCCACCTTACAACTTCCACCATTTGATCCTTGGCAATGCCCTTACTCTCATCCTGTTCTTCTTGATCGGCAACGTCATCCTACAGACCACCATCCTGTGCTGCCATGGGGGGATGCACAAGCCAGTATATTTCTTCATGCTTGTCCCAAGCCCAGATAAATGGGGAGGGTTACGTTAGGAAGGGCATCCGGTGTAAAATTTTGCAAGATAAAATATGGGAACAATACAGATCGTCCTATAGCTTGCATCAATTCTTAACCAATGTTTGTATATTATCACTAATGTGTTATAATTATTTAAACTGAAGATATTTTTATTTTTGAAGAATGTAAAATTATTTTTCTTAAATCATTTTGTAATAATTTGGAGCTTTTCTCTCCGGTCCTCCACTGAAAATGGGCTTCTACCCAGTTTGGACTTTCCAGGTAATCAATTGTCAGTAAGTAAATAAATAAAGGACTTCAGTCGCTGTCACCAAATTAATAGGGCACAGTGGTATGATTCATTCTTATCCCAGTGTATTTCCCTCTTGTGGAATAAACAACCCACCATGGCTAAATTTAATACTAACTTAGACAATTTAGTAGGTACCAAAATTCTCTGTGGGTCTGTTTGTTTTACCCTTCTTGAATTAGGAGATATTTCCTGATGTTGGGTGCACTGGCTATGCTATTAGTAGTACGATAGATGATTGTGCAGTAGCTACCCGTGACGCTATGATCCTAAGTGATCAACATAACTCTTCTAGACAGGTATCTTAAATCAAGTCCAGTTTCTCTTGAGCAATAGTTATGCTGACCATTTGCAGTAAACCTGCAACCTCCTTAGCAACTCTGCACATAGATGTTTTCACAAACGTATCACCTTAAACTTTTACTGATTAAAATGTCTGTTTAAAAACTTATAGTAATAACCTTCTTACTGGGTTCAAGAAGGTGCTCTTTGTAAAGGGCAAACATGTAATTTCTAAATGTTACATAGGTATTATACTAGTTTCTCTAAACCTTGTATAGTCAACCTGATTAAGTGAGAATAAATAGAAATTCAGCTTAGTGAAATGGATGTGTTGTGGATCTTCTTTTCTGCTCAAGTCACGCATTCAGCAGCATAGAAATTCTTTGGATGGTGGTGTTTCTAAATATTTTTCTGCACAGTAAGATAGTTAGCGTAAGTATTCCGTAATGGTGCACTGAACTGCTGGAGATGCCATTCTGTAAATAGGTTCATAGGTAGGTACTAGGCTATTGGCCCTAAGGCCTATACAAGCCTAGCTAAATGGTACCCTGGCTTTCACCACCCAAGAAAATTATTTTCCTGTGCCCCTATTGAGCAGAGCCACAGAAGTGATCCCCGGGGTGAATTTCCTATCTCTCATCCAATCATCAAGATTTTTCTTGAAGAGTGCCAATAAAGAGCTTTGTTTGATATAGATAGGTAGTTTGTTCCAGAGTATGGGAAGTCACTGGGACAGGAATCTGTCCCTCCAGCATGTTCTGCTTATTGTGGTGACAAGGTTTAGGTCCCTAGACAATGTAGCTCAGAGGGATTGGGATTTCTTTAAGTGGAGGATGTCCAACAGCTTTGGGTTTGACATAGTTTTGTATGTTAGGCGGAGATCGCCTCTGAGTAGGCGATATGTGACAGAGTAAAGCTGGAGTTTTTTGAGACGGTCTGCATAGGGCATCTGTTTGAGGCCTGTAATACTCTTTGTGAGGTATTTCTGCGGCCTTTCCAGTTGTTGTAGATATCTTGTGAGGTACGTACCAAAAGGGGCGTTTTACTATATAATGGGTCTAATGAGTGATGAGTAGAGGGGAACAATGACCTTTTTTTTTCCCTGGATGAAAAACCTTTTGTGATGAGGTGTGCCACGTAGAAGGATTTCCTGACTACTGTGGCAATGTGATTATCAAAGGAGAGACTACTGTCCACCTGTGTCCCAAGGTCTCTTATCACACTTTTGCTGTTAAGTAGACTACCGTCTATGTGGTAGTTCATGGGTACAGAGTTTTTACCAAAAAGGATGACAGTGCACTTTTTGGCATTGATTTTGAGGCCATGGCTTTGACACCAGGCATCTGTCTCAGTAAGGCCCTATGTAGGATGTCCACATCGTTAGGAGTTTTGATTATGGCTCCTAGTTTCCAGTTATCTGCGAACTTTGTTAGCCAAAGACATTCTGTGTTAGCCTGTACTTCAGAGAAGTAGATACCAAACAGGAGTGGACCCAGGACTGAACCGTGTGATACTCCATTTGTCAACTGATCTAAAGTTGGATTTAGAGTCTGCTACTTTCACAGTGTGGGTTCTGTCAGTGAGCCAGTTGGCAAGCCATCTTGTGTCATAGGGATTTATACCTAGTTTAGTGAGTTTATCTATAATTCCAGAGTGGAGGGATGGTGTTGAATGCCTTGGTGAGATCTAGATAGGCTGTATGAATCACCTTACCCTCATTTACAGCTTTGGTGACCGCTTCAAAGAAGTCTATAGGTTTAGGAGACATGATCTGATTTTACAAACCCGAACTGGGTAGGGTCCAGAGTTTGGAGATTACCAATGACATTGTTTACAAGTTCCATGATGATACGTTCCATAGCCTTGCAGACCAGGCTTGTCAGGCTAATGAGGTGGTAGTTCCTGGTGTCCATGGTGGCTCCCCTTTGTGGAGTGGGATAACCATTGCTGTGCACTATTCAGTGGGCACAAAGCCTGAGGTGAGGCTATGATTGAACATGGTACTTAGGTGGGGTGCCAGTTTGTTCTGTAGTTCGTGTAGAACACAGCCTGGGATGTTGTCAGGTCCCATGGATGCTGTGTTCTTGGCTTTGGAGAGTGTGTTTTTTACCTGTGCAGCCGTGATTACAGGAACTTTGCATTCTTCCGGTATAGAGATGGGCCCTTTGGGGGGGTGAGAGAGGGGTAAAGTTAGCACTGAACCTATCTGCCAGGATGTTGGCAATATCATTTGGTTCTGTATATTTTGTGCCATTGTGCTGTAACTCGGAGCAGATCTGAGTGCTGCCATTAAGATTTTTGACATAGCTATAGAATGCTTTGTGGTTTTCTTTAGAATCAGTGGTGATTTTGCTTTCGTAACTAGCTTTGGAGGATTTTATGAGGGATCTCTGCTTCTTACTGAGGATGACCTGGGAGTTCCTCCAATCATGGGATTTTACTTTTTTTTTTTTTTTTTTTGCAACAGTTTCTTTCTTCTGTTGTAGAGTTTGTTTATGGCACGGGACCACCAGAGTGGCTTCCTTTTTTTGGAGGATAGCATCTTGGTTCTTTTAGGGATTGCATGATCCATTCACTTGTGTAAGTGCTTATAAAGTATATTTGTATAGGATTCAGTAGTCATATCTGTATTGTCTGTCAGCATGGGTGTCGTGAAGTTTGCCACTTCTGTCTTAAGAAGTGTGAAGTTGGCTTTGGAGAAATTTTTTATGGTGGTTTCCCTAATGGGGGTGGGGGTGGGATGTGGATGTCTAGGGTGATTAGCTTGTGGTCGGATCTGACCACCGAGGAATTGATCTCTGGTGTGGAACACCGGTTGCCCATGTTGGTAATGACCAGGTATAGGATATTGCTGCCCCTGGTGGGGGTGTGGATAAGTTGATCCAAGGCGATGGAATTTATGCATTCCAGAAAACATTGAGCCCAAGAGTTGGTACATGAGTAGCTTTCCCAGTTAATGGTGAGGTAGTTGAAATCGCCCATTATTAGGGTGTTAGGTTGTAACCTAATGTTTTCCAGTGTATCAAGAAATGAGGAGTGGGAATCCTGGGGCATGGTGGGAGATCTGTAGCAAGCTACAATTTGGATTGCAGTCTTGCCCAGAGTTAGTTGCACTTGGATAATCTTGGATGCATTATGCTGAGCAACTAGCCTGGAGTTGTGGGTATCCTTAATGAATATGGACATGCTTCCACCTTTAGTGTTTCAGTCCAGGTTAGGTGGCCGAAAGGTGTGGTATGAATTATAGCCTGGTAATGCGGGGGTGCTCTCCGGAGACTTGAACTAGGTCTCTGTCACTACACAGATGTCGATGTTCTCCATTTTAAGGAGTGCCTCGAGTGAGTCCATTTTGAGGTTTAGACTTCTAGCATTGAGTAGCATTACCCTCAGATTTTGCTTGCTTGTACCTGTATGGTGGTGAATTTGTAATTTGAACCTTGCCTAAAAAAGGCACTGTAGGGGTGGCAAGAGCCGTAGCGAGTATCCGGAATCCCAAGGGCGACAGGTGCAGGCCAATCTCTGGCAAAGCATAGTGGTTTGTCAATCATGTCAGCCAGATACTGGATCCCCTTAGAATGACACCAGAAGCTTAGCCAATTGTTGAAGTCAATAATTTTGTCCTTGTACTGTGGTGTCATTCTGGATGATGGCAGGAGGCTACTCAGGGCTAGGGTCCAGGGAGGTACATCTCGGGTCATTCACACCAACATGGACAATGACTGAGTCATATTTGTACTTGCTGTGGAGTGACCTTAGTGCATGCATTATGTGATGGATCATCCTGGCACCCGACAGGCTGCTGACAGTAACTTTCTCCTTGTTTAGCCTGGTGAGTGGAACATCAGTGTGCCTGACTATAGAGTCACCTATGACTAGAGTGTTGGGTACGTTGTTATGCCTTATGGGTTATGGTTGAGTGGCACATTGAGTGGGTTGTGTTGGGGGCTAGAGGTTGCTTGCATTTCTGCTTTGGAGGTCCCGGGTAGATTTTTATTGAGAGCCTCCGCAATTGTAGGTGCGTGTTTTGTGTTTCTGTGTGTGTATTTTGGTGGTGTAGGTTTTGAGGGACTATGTGATGAGTGTGGTGTGGTGCAAGTGTTTACCTTTTCCTCTTGACTGTCTAGTCCTGTCTTGGGTGAAGAGAGCTTTACTTCCAGTTTGGCTATATAAGTGCATCTCTCACAAGTTGTAGAGTTAGGTGGTAGGAGGAGAGGGTTGTCTGTGTACATGAGGCAATTGCTGAATTGCTTCAAGATGCCCAGATTCATCAGGTAGACCAGAGACAACACCGGGAGCTGACCCTTATACATGCCTGAATAGGTGCTTATTTAAAGGTTGAGTGCTGTAGAAATTTGTAGCTTATTTAGTGCTTACAATGAGTTCTGAACAAGTGTTGAGCTCAAAGAAACAGATTTGAGTGCTGAAACTAAAAAACTGGCTAGTTTTAAGAAACCAAATTAAGCTAGAAGGCTTCCCTCCAACACAGAAAGGCTTGGGGGCTCAGAAGCTTACAAACAGTCCTGGATACAGCAAGTCTGTATCTTGGCTAGATGACTTACAGGAAGGGCAGGAAACAAGCTTAGAAATTTTTTTTTTTGCAAAGGGGAAAGGAGGAGCAGAAACTCAGTGGGTTGGCCTTCTCAAATGTTCTCCCTGGATTAGGTGGAATGAGGTAATGATACTAGACTGGGAGGAGTGTCCCAGATCAAATTTACAGTAGGGATGGGCAACTGCAAAGCCACCAAGTATAAAAACAGGATACCAATAGGGAGGGATGGTAGGAAACAAAAATCAGAACAAACAAACCCAACCAGATGCTTAACAATTGTAGAAATTTTCTTGTGTGATACCTCACACACAGTGAAACTAGCTAGAAAAGTATATGCGGACAATAAAAGTGCTATAAATAACTCATAAAAATAAGCAAAAAAACAGGATACTTAATGTTATATATCACAGATCAGTTTGCTCAGTGCCCTTCCTCCGATTAGCTCAGTGTGAAATGGCAGAAAGACTCACAAGTTAACTTCTTAAGTAACAAAGTTGAAACCTGATACAACTTTAAAAAAAGCTTGAAAGAACCAATGAGGTGCTTACTCCAAGCCGTAGTCCAGGTAACCCCAATCAGCCAATGACCATAAACACTTGACTGTCACTGAAATGCTGTACTGGCTTTGGCTAAACTAAGATGGTCTGGAGCATATGCTCAGACACACAGCCTCTACCAACAAATAACTAGGCCCAAAACACAAGCCTGAGTATGGACAATGCTACAACTACCCACACTACTTAGGTAGAAAAAAAATGCAGAAATGTTTAAACAGATAAAGGAGCAAGGAGACTCTAGAGAATGCTTTTAACTGCAAACAAGTTATATGATACACTCCTTGTCAGGAAATCAGAACAAACAAAACCCAACCAGATGCTTAACAGTTGTTGAAAATTTCTAGTTAATACTTCACACACAGAGAAAGCACATACAAAGGTACAGTATAGTTCTGTAAGCGTTTGCAGCTGCTTTTGATACTTCACAACTACATTATTTAGGAAGAATGTCTGGGAACTTTTCTCCTTGACTCTTCCTCTGGTTGTGTTTTTTTTCTTTGATTGTCTAGCATTGGCCATCAACTGTTATTCTCCAGCCAATCAGTTGGCCCATCAGTTCCCCCTTTGCCAACAGGCATGAGGGTTTGATAAATCAGAGAGAGAAGGCATCATACTGTGGATGGACAGATTCAGCCGCACCTCCTCCTTGCTGTTTCCAGGAAACCTTTTTGAGGTACTGACCTGAGAGGTAAACATCCTCACATTAGTAGTAACATGCCTATTTGGAGTCTTTACCCTTCAGTTTGGCACTGTGAGACTAAGCTGTTCCTCTGTTGTAGCCCATCACCTCCTACCACTGCCTTGCCCCCTCATGACCTGAGGTACACTCTGCCATGCTTTCCAGTGTGTACTAGCAACATGGCAGCTATACTTCTCCCCAACATGGCATCCCATCCCTTCTCCCCCAGAGATCGTCAGGCAGACATAGGCATTTAATTCTTCTCCTTGCACTAATTGGCTTCTCCAGTGCCAAGGCTGATGTTCAAATCTTTTGCTGCTGTTTTGTGACAGAAAAGAGTGTGCAAGTATGAGTGTTACTTGTAGCTATAAAATGGTTAAATAATGTCATAATTTCAGCACATAAGTTAGTGTTTACATGACTTATTTCCAACCCAACTTTCTTTAAAACTTGAAATGATTTTTTTGACTCCCCACTGGTGACCATAAGCTGCCACCAGTTTCTATCTTCAAGCCCTTGGTCTATGGACCTGTCCTAGTCTCTCCTTGGCTATTCCTGACCCAGGTCTGGAGCTGGTGAGGAGATCATGGTCTCTGATGCAGTGTCAGAATGCTGCTATGGAGTGTTTTTTCTCTTTAACTATTTGTCCCACCTATGTCCATGTGCCCAATAACATTCCAAAGGATGGGTTGTGCAGTGGGCGACAACACTGAACTGCCCCTTACTTTCACAAAGAGCTGTGCAGGATGCCCCACCCACCTTCAGTAACACCATTGCAGTTGTTTCTCAGTCTCCCCAAGGGAAATCTGCATTTTGAGTATGCCCCTTGCATGTGCTTCTCGCTCCTCCCCTTAGGATAGCCACATCCATACTCCCTGACAAGGCCAGAGACGCATGAGTCACTAATTGAATCTGGGTCACCTGGGCTGTAGTCGGGGCTTTATCCCTCTATATGTAATGATGCTAGTTGAAACTTTAAATAATACATTTTTTCTTTAGCTATCAGACAAGGCCCTCTGGCCTCAATCTTTGGAACATTTCAGTTTGATCACTTTTCTCACTTTTATTTCTATAATTGGTGTAGAAGGCTTTCATATATTCATTCTACTACTGCACAAAAACAACAGTATGGAATACGGTCGTCTGTGTCTCCTTTCGTGATTTGGATGATATGGACAAGCTCTGATCACAGTTTGTGATATTTATGTAGTCAGGCATGTGACTATGCTAGGGTCAAGAGTGTATCTTACCAAGTCTTACACTTGTTGCTCTATCTGAAGATAAATCATGTTGCGTACTCTTGTACAACAGTAGAATGTCGCTGGAGTTCCCTCTTACATCTTTCTTTATCTCTATAATTTGTACAGAAGACTTTCAAGCATTCATATGCTAGTTTCCAGTTAAGTAATATGTACTGAGAAGTAGATGTTGTGCTGTGATTAATATCAGCCTTTGCTCTTATTTCTTATAGCTGCATGTCTGTGTAATATTTTACTGTGGCTTGGATTTTTTTTTTCCAGGTTGTATTTTACTTCCCTTGTTGTGCAGGAAGAGATTTAGTAAAGCTTTTAAAAACGTACATCGCTAGTAGGTGCAGAGTTTGATCATAGTCGAGTGAAGCATTAGGCAGGGTAATGGACTGCCTCCCCCAGCCATACCAGTATCCCATTACTTGACTTTTTCTTCTCAGTTACAATAAAACACCGTTTAAACCTGTCAGTATGCATACTATTTTTTTTTTTATTTCAGTGATCAGAAAAGTTTGAATTTAATTTAAAATTGTTTCATATTTGCAACAAAAACACAGCCATTTGTTAAACAAAGCTAAACCATCTTAAATTGAAAAGAGTAAATGTATCTTCCCTCAAAACTCTCATTTATTGAAAATGCACTTGGCAACCCAGTCAAACTGCATGTAATGAAGCACTGATTATTGTCTGTGTGAAAGGCACAGGAATTCTAAAGACTAATGTGCAAAAAATGTGCTTGGAATGACCCACTGGATGCAAGGGTCCCTTTTTAGGGGTAACGCAGGTATATTGTCTGGTGAAGTGGCATGGTTAGAATCTCACAGTAGACAATTAAAGGCTGAAGGGATCAAACTTTGCACTACAGAAGCAGTTCATAACCTTATTCACCTGCGCTAAGACCAGACCGAGTAATGTACCCCTGCACAGTGCATTTTGTACCCTGCACCTGCAAAAAATAAGGTTAATTAACAGTGTATTTACAGTTGATATTTTACATTAAACTCGGACTTCATGCTGTCCAGTTTATTCACAGCTAAATAATAAACACATTGATGTCCACGAGCTTGTGAAGCTTTGGAAAGTAGAGCCAAGGAATACCTTGATATATGAGTTTGGTAATTTGTTGCTCTAATCGCTGAAGTGGAGGATTTGTTAACCTTTTTACCAAGTCTCTCCAGAAGTTTGCGCTCCTTATCAGATGGAAGAAGTTTATCAGAAGGAGACAACCAGGAGGACTTGTCAGAAGCTATGGAAACAACAGCTGGATCAGCTGAAGGACACGTATAGAGGAGCCTACAATCATCGGGCACCATGTAGAATCTGTTTGACCTCTTGGGGGTAGGACCCTGAGAATCAGGGGTTTTAGAAGAAGAAATCCAGGAAAGCTGGCAGGACTAGAGGCACAGCAGAAGGAGAGAGAACTTCCATTTGCAAAAGGTCATCATACCTTTTTTACTTTTCAGAAATTTCTGAGCAGTCCCATTTGAAAAAGTCCCTCATTTTGTTAATAGTTTCACCAGTAAAAATCTCTTCTACTGGTGAGTTCCCCCCATTAGATTCTTCCTGTGTAGTTGCTTATTCTTGAGGACATGTAATTTGTGTAGAATATGCTAAGGAATCTTCATCAGAGGAAGAGTCATCACTATCAGCAGAGAGAACCTGTTCCAACTCTTTGAACAGGAGTAGATGTTTAAAAAAAAAAAAAAAAAAAAACAGGAATAGCGGAGGAAGGCTTCAAAGGCATCAGAGCCTTAATTAAACCCTGAGAGAGAGCATCCCAGTCACAATGAGGAGTGGAAGGGGCCTGAGAGTGTCTAGTCTTTTTGTTTTTTCTTAACATGCATTTCTGGAAGAGGAGAAGTGGAGGAACAAAACATGACCCTAATGTCCAGAATCGTCTGGCTGTTCCCTAGCAGAAGTAGAAGGAACTTCAGTGGGGCTCTCGAGCAAAGTGCGCCGCAGTTCCCCTTGTCTACCTGAAACAGATATCTGCACAGCCTCTGAGGATGTGCCTAGGTCGGATTCCTTAGTGGCTTTCAATGAGGTACCCACCAAGGAACCAGACCTGACCTCCGAATGCAACACTGGATCTTCACTGATCTCAAGAGATACTCTGGAAGTAAGAGTTGCAGCCGAAGAGGACTCCGGCCTAGGTTTGCTAACCTTCCTCTTCAGAATTGGCTCAGCCAAAGGGCCCCCAGAACCCTCAGTAACATCTTTAGACAGACTTTTAAGATGCTGATCCTCTTAAAGATTTAAAGCCAAAAGTTGGCTATGCAAGGTTTTTAGGAGCAATGGCCTAACAAATAGAACAGGAGCGGTGGTCGTGATTAGGGCCTAGGCAGAAAAGGTGGTGGCTATCTTTAAGTGGAATCTGCCTTCCACACCTACACTTGCCCTTCCTGGATAACATGAACTAATTACAAAAGACAGTAGCAAAGAAACAAATCTCCAGTGAGGCACTTATCTGAAATCTGGCAGTAACAAATGGAATCAGACAGCAGACCGACGTGTGAGTCAGGCGTTCCAAATGGTGGCAGAAAAGTTCTGAGGATTGTATGTGCGGACGTTCTTTTATGGCTGATATTGTCAGAACATATGTGCAATGTCCTACATGCTTGCAGTAGCTAAAAGCTGTTGTATACTGGCTGGACTTAGGGTCACTGGGTGGAGGACTCCCACATGTAAAGAATACTGCAACATAGGCGAGCAGGATATCTATGGTTATGGTAAGATTTTACACGGCTATTCTTTACCCATCAAGAAACCACGGTTCATACCAAAAGAACGTGGCTCGTGATTATGATCCTGCTTACTGCAGTCAGTTCTTCCTTTACACTGTAACTACAGTGGGTTTCAGAAACTTAGTATTTATGCACACTCACGGCTATCAGTTACATCCCTTACGTGATTGTACACCTCAGATATCTGCTTGAGAACAATTGACTAAGTGCATTCATAATTAGTGGACCAGAAATGTATCTTGGCTTGATGCTGTCAAAACCATACAGTGGAATTCATTGTAATTCCCTCTGTCCTCTTATCGTCTTAGCTCAAATCAGAGAGAGAGAGAGAGACCCAAAAATCAGGAACAGTTTTAAATATTCCTGTTATATCCTTAGAAAGTTGCTAGAATAAAAAAGCTTTGAATTAGCAAACATTTTCTGAAGATTACAAAGTCTGAAATTCTTTCCTGTCATTATTTAATGACTGCAGTCCACAACAATTTGTCAGAAAGCCACAACTTATTCTAGGAATGGACAAAAATACCTCAACATTTTTGCTCAAGAAATCTGGACAAAGCCAAAATAGTGAGGGGACAATTGCACAAATTTTAAATGTAGTTTTCTTTTATCTGTTTTCAAACCAGATAAACTCAGTGTACAAGGCATCCTTTTTCAAGGATGACCCAATAACACTGACGGAGTGACTTCCTGAAAAACACACAGTTGGCAGGTGGAGGTAGAAGGATTCAAACCCTGTACTTGTCACTACATAAAGCAGTTTAATAGCTTAGAGCCTTAATTGCCAACAACTCTAACTTGAAATCCATTTTCCGAACAACTTTAAGGCTATAATAACTAACATTATTAACAAAGAAGGTCTGGCAGTTTGTGTACTGGGTTAAGGCTCTTAAGCTCTTGTTAAACTGCTTCATGTAGTCAAGGTTACCAGGATTGACATTTTCTTAGTTTCATTTGCCTACTCTGCACAAGTCACCAGACAGTGCTTCAGGGTCAAAGGGTAGGAACTCTTTTCTGAGCAAGAGTAACTATAACACTGTGATTTACCTGGCATTTTCTGTAATCATCTTGGAAGGGCAGCATTTTTTGTAATCCGTCCTGGGGACCACGTCTTCCTTGGGAAACAGTGGTGTGAGAACATGCATGCGCTTGTGTGTGTGTGTGCATATACACGCAAACACATGTTGCACATCTCAGTCTTCATAATCTCCAATCAGAAATCAGCA
Source organism: Protopterus annectens (assembly GCF_019279795.1). Classification (NCBI taxonomy): domain Eukaryota; kingdom Metazoa; phylum Chordata; order Ceratodontiformes; family Protopteridae; genus Protopterus; species Protopterus annectens. The sequence continues at coordinate 734,035,807 of NC_056749.1, forward strand.
TCTGCAGCCTGTCATCACCAAGCTGTCTTCAAAGATCCCAAATCACATCTCATACTCTGCTCAATTTCCATATGTTTCAGCCACCAAAACAAGTGCATAAAACAATAAAAAGAAGGGAAAAACAAATCTCCTAAACAATGTGGCTGTTGGCTGATGCTAAAAAGTCTGCAAGCCTGTATGTACTTCAATCTGATATGCTGATACTGAAAGTGCAAAGTGGAGGATTATTTATTTATTTATTTTTTAAGAAATATGGTAGTGAAATAGTTTATTAATTTTTAAGGCTTAGCTGGTTTCCCTGTCGGGGATACACCCTAGGTAGGCGCTCATGTTGTCTTGCACTGAATCTTGCCTGGATATATATGAATTAAGTGATTTGCATGAGTCAGAGAATTAAGTTATATATCACAACACCCAGGTGTGGCAGTCATGAGTCAAGTGCACAGCTCAGCTGCATCTGTAAAATGCACAACCAGCACTCATTTTGCAGAACTCAGCCTTGCATGGCTAGCTGATATCCAGGTCTGTGGAGAGGATGACATTTGGATTTAACAGCAAATGCTGGGGAGAAGGGGGGTTAGATTATAAATGGAAAAAATCCCCCAGTGAAAGCTGACAACAGCACAGCCCCCTGCCCTCACCTACCCTAGCCATGGAATGATAATAATTCTTCTGCAGTAGGAAAGGCTGGTAGAGCCGATGATGTACTGAGGTAGCCAGAGAGAAAAAAAGCAGAACAACAACAAAACCAGATAGAGCCTTGTGGGGCAATTCCTTCATGTGAGGAAGTAGGATGCTTTGTCCCGAAGTGAAATAATGTTTGTATGAGTGATTACTTGTGGTTTTGTGTATTGTGTACATGTGATTATTAGTTATGCATTTCATGTATGAGATTTTTATATAATGTTTTGCAATATTTGGTAGTCAGAGGAGTGAGGTAAGATATGCCCTTGGAAAATCTATTTTCTCAATGATATGTGTGTGGTTGATTAGCTTGTCCTTGATAGCAGAACTGACGCCTTGAATACACTTGTTTTCAGCAAGCTTCTCTTTCCATAGGAGTACAAAATTCCTCCTTTTTGCTAATCTTCGTCTGTTGGCCTTATTTAGAGCAGTGATATCCAACAGGTTCTGTGACAACTCGGGCATTTTTTCTGATTATTTACTGCACAGGCGTCCACAAATGTACAGCTTTTCCATGTTTTAGAAGTCACCACTGAATTCCTTTTTTTCATGCTCAGAGTGAGGTAGAGAATGACCCCACTTGATGTGATTATCATGCTAGCAGATGGTTAGATGGGCTAGGTTTACTCTAGAAGATAAAAAGTGGAAGAGCTGGTCAATGTAGCACCTCCTGATTTGCACACTTATCTCAGTCCCAGGTACTAGATCTCCATCATACCGTTGTATTTTGCATTCAGATTCACACACAGAGGCTATTAGATTCACTTATTCTGTCTCCTTCATGCTTGAACATTTTTGCAGAGAAGTGTGAACATGTAGCTGCAGCCATATTATGTTAATAAGATGGAAATAAGAGTGCAATCGTTGAGACGGTCAAAGATATTTCTGCTCCCCATCTAGATGCACCCTTGGTCTGTATTCATAAACATTAAACTCGTATGGTCATCTCCCTTATCCTTCACTGGCTTCTTTGGCAGTTGTGCCGTTTTTAATTTATGACCTTAACTCAGACCTTTGCACTATGAGTGACCCTGTCATGCATACTAAATTCCAGGATAACACTAAGGATTACTGTAGCAGATGTTTTCTCTATCAGGAGGTTATGGTCCTTGGAGAAACTGCTGTCTGTCTTTATTGTCCTGTGGTTCAGTGCTACCTCATACCCTTGCGCTGCTTGTCCTTACATTATTACTTTTGTTGCCCATCACGGATAGTCCGTTAAAGAATGGCTTACTGTTCATCTGTATTTCCTATTTTTTAGTGGCTTTTTTCATCATTTCTATTCTGTAGCTTCAAATGTGCATCTGTAGTTGGCTTTATTTGCGACGGGTACCAGAAGCTCACTGTTGTTGCAGATGCTGTGGGTGCAACCTTGTTTCTGGCTTTCTTCACTGTGCACTATTTATAGTCGACATTTTCATACATCGTGTAGTAGTTATCATGATTTTAATATGGCTGCCTGTTGAATGTTTGAAGACTGTAATTGTGATCCATGGAATTATATTTGGTCTAGTCCAAAGTGCAGCAATCTTGGAGTTAGTATGTGTAGGTAATGATGGTGCTGAGGGCAGAGGTGTCCACAAGTAGTTGCAGGGAGATGAAACCTCCTGGAGAACTGAAAAGAAAAATGATGAATTTCATAATTTGCTGTTATTCTTTCTGAAGTTCCTTTTTGGATGGGAAGCCTTTTTAATACATCATGTTTGCAAGTGTGTAAGGCTGTTATTGTCTTGAATATGGAGGACTCTATAATAAGTGATTACTTTGCAAAGTTTCATCATATCTGAGTAGGAAGCTCATTAATCGTGTTGCTGTCTTGTACTTAATACTAATAATAATAATAATAATATTCTTTACTGATTTGCCACTAGAAAATGTGCATTTTGCCTTCAGCTTTCCCAACCATTCTTTTTTCTCTCTCCTTATTTTAGGATTGAAGACTAATATCGTTGTTGAACTGGTAGACTTGTTTCCAACCCTCTGTGAGCTTGCAGGATTGGCAGTCCCACAAGCATGCCCAGAACCTTCGTTTGATGTTGAGCTGTGCACACAAGGGAAAAGCATTGCAAAGTTGCTACATCCTGATGCTGCTGTTCAAGATAATGAAGCGATTGCATATAGCCAATACCCCAGACCTGCTGATCTGCCTCAGGAAAACTCAGACTTGCCAGAACTAGAGGACATTAAAGTAATGGGATACTCCATTCGTTCATCTAACTATAGATATACTTTATGGGTCGCATTCAATCCATCCAACTTTACCTCAGATTTTCAGAATGTACATGGTGGGGAACTTTATCTTCTACAGTCTGACCCTAGAGAAGACAACAATTTGTACAGCAACCACACCTTTGCTGACGTAAACAAAACACTTTTTACTAAGTACATTAAGCGGCCTTGATTACAGTCAGCAATAATTTATGCTTTTACTGCTACTACTAAAAATAATAATGTAATGATAATTCAGTGCAGGTGCTCTGCACTGTTATATGCTGCCAGTCATTGCTGCAGCCTCTTGTGATTTTAACAGTTTTGTTCTCCAGGTTACATGAAGTCCTGCTGAAGCAGTGTGTCTAGATTTACAATACCGGAACTACAAAGAAGCTTTATAAATGGGTTTTGTAAAACAGAATTGGAAACAGTTGAGCATGTTGTTGCTGGCTATGATATACTAATGGCAGAAGGACTGTATACTGAAAGATTATAATGTGGCAAGACTGTTTCATTGAGGATTGTGCAAACATTATAATATTGAAGTAGCTAAAAATACTGGAAACATGAGACTCAAAGTATTATAGAAAATGATGAACGTTATCACGTTCAAAAAATAGATATGAGAAATCCAGATATAGTGGTCCATGAAAAGAAGACAAAAGTAGCACTGATCATTAAAATTGCTACACCCAGTGACTGCAGTGTCTTACACAGAGAGAGCCAAAGTCATAAAATACCAGGATTTGCAGACAGAAAAGAGGACAACATGGAAGGATTCCCAAACGGTTGTAATAGTAGTAGGTGAAACAGAGCTTATAAGAAAGAATTTACAATTGTACTTAGATATGTTACTGATACATGTAACTCCGTATGAACTGCAGAAGAGTCACTGCTGGGCACATTGTAGGTGCTATGAAGAGCATTTCAGGCTAACATCAAGGATTAAAACAATACTAATTTCATAAACCTGAATAATACTTTGACTTAGGAATGGGGTCCATTCCTGTCATGGTATTAGAAACCCAAAATAACTGGAGAAATTAAAACAAGAGAGAAGCTTTATAACACGTGCACTTTTGGGTAATACGAAACAAAGGAGAAAGAGATGCTGCTCCCACCATGATTGTTGTCAGACAGCTACGCACTTTTTAACCATACTAAACTCCACAAGCTCAAGTCTGTTTTTAGTGTATGCTAGGGCTTTCTAAATGGCTCTGTAATCACTCTCTATTGTATGGAATAAGTATAAAGACCATTGGAGTGGTCAAAAGATGTTTCACTCTCGCATATGTACCTACAAAAACTTTTCTTTCCCAGGAGCTTTTCTGTTGAAGGCAGCTTAGAGACTCCTTGCTGATCATCTGTCCATGCTTTTTTTAGCATAATGTATAAGGTTGGATATTGTCTATGAAGTGGAAATTTGCGGAGCAAATCTCCAAGGAATTTTATCTTGCCCACCACACACATGCAGTATTCGTCTCTGTATATACTGTGCAGATTTTGGAGAGGAAGGAGATACGAACAACTGGTTCTTTCTCATTCTTTCCCAAATTCATGTGGTATGAATTACAAGCATTACAGCAAACTGTTTTCCATTCTTTCCAACAGCTTTCTGTGCTATTTATGTTTTGCAAAAATTTTCCTGAATGTCTACTGTAAAAAAAAAATGGATGTTGCAATGCATCTGTAGAGTTCTATCCCCTGGAATTCCTTTTATGAAAATTTGTAAAGTGACCCTGGTGGTCAGTGAAAAAAATGCTTGGTCTGCAGTATTTGAGTATTTTGGCAGTATTGGAGCTTTGCAAAATGCACTTTTTTCAAGTTTGTGCCTTTGAATGATCACAGAATGATACTTCCTTAGCGCAGTGTCAGCCTACACGTGGACATAATTTATCAATAATGCATCACCTTACTGTGTTGCTCTCATACTACCATTGTTCATATATGGAACTGAGGCAGTGTGGTGGCTATCCTTTCTGCTTAAAGCCTGTGTTACAGCAGTACACTATTGTGACTGAAGTAAAACACTCTTATGTACATTTAAATGACTTTGTGGACATCACATTAGTAAGTTATGCCATCAGTGAAATGCATGACATACATGGAATATACTACAAGTACAGGGAGCCACCAAATTGTACAGCAGTGGATAAAGTGGCAAAAAATACCACTACCAAGAGTGACAGCAGTGAATAATTTGTGGACATGGTATTAAGAATGCCCGAGGAAATTAGCGGAGTGTACAGATGAGCTGGATTAACTTGTGCCACAAGGATAGTATACCTCATAAAGAATGTTATTAGTACTGTGTATAAAAGTGATTCAGTGGTTTTCACAATTAACACAGTATTGGTGCTGTTTATAAAAGTGATTCAGCGGTTTTCACAATTAACACAGTACTGGTGCTGTTTATAAAAGTGATTGAGTGGTTTTCGCACTTAACACACTTGCTGAGTATGAGGATAACCAGTTTCTCTTCCCAAGATCAGCACAGTGTTCAAATGCATCAGAAACAACAGACATAGAAGCTGCCCCATGCTCAGTAAGATGCACGGAACTGAGTTTCAAGGCAAAAAAACAGCCTGTGCCCATAGTTGCCCAGGAAGGAACAGAATCAGGTTCAGAAGAGCTTGTGCAAGTCAGATGCAAAAAAGCGTACTTGAAATAATCAATCCTTTGATAAAGAATTGAAGTGCCAAATTTCAGACAGCAAGATCTTTAGCTTTGTTGGTTGATGCTAGAGGATATTTTGTTGAAGAGAAAGGTCTTCATAATGGAGAACAGTATATGTGGAGGAAGATGACTTTATGTGATTTCCAGTGTGAAGAATGGATGTGACTTTCCACATTTCCAAAAATAACATGCTAGCAGTTATACTTAGTGGACACAGATTGTGATACTTAGCAGTTGTTACCCACTATGATGAAGACAGAATGGCCACATGTGTGCAGCAACATTCAAGTAAATAGTGGTAGTGTCTAACATACCTGAAGTATAACTCCAGACAGCATCCATATTATCCAGTTTTGAATATGCAACAGCTAACCCTGGGATGAACTGCTTCCCAACATTAGTACCCAGAAGGTTTATTTTAGATATTAAAGAACTGGTACGTGAAATAACCGAAGAGGGTTTGTCCACCAGGTATCACATTCTCCTGAGTTTCAGTTGGGAATCAAACCCTGACAACACTAACATTCAAACAAATGCTAGAGATCTGTGACACTTTCCAGGAGATGAACTCTGGACATGGCTGCTAGTGGACCAGTGAAATGGTTTGTTCAGTGCTTTGTACTTGGAAGGCCAAAGAGTTTTGGGGCTTTCCTGTCAAAAGTTACAGCAGATACTACTTGATCCCCCCAACACACACACGGAGTTTGAGGCACATGATCCTGTAACTCTTGATCTGCCCAGGACACAAAATAAAATGGAAACCTGGCACCATTTTTAAGGTCAAGACTTCCTTGTAGATGTCTGTGTCTGAGAAGGCTCTTTGCCATGGTGCAGTAAAATCAGGACAAACAGGATTTTGACAGAAAACACACTGTGGAAAGCCTACATCACCTGTTAATAGAACCACACAAACAGGACAGCATCAGATGACATTCATTGTCGGTACCAATATGGGGCGCTACCCCTGTGCAGTCAGACATAACCACATCTTATAATGGCTACTGCCAGTGATGTTTCTCAACAAATAAACATAAACATATACTTTTCACCACTATTGCTGTAAACACAAACACTATCATGTAAATACACAACACATCTTGTCTTCATATTTATGTCCAGATTGAATGCTGCATTGCTGCTCCAGGGCTGAAGGAGTCATGCCTGTATGCATTGCATTGGATTACTGTGCTTGTATCCTTCCATGCAAGCGGATGGGGAAAAAAAACATTCTGATGTATATCAATACCAAGAAAAGGTGTATATGAAGTCCTGTGCCCAGAAGTGTAAGACTAAAAAAGTGCTTTGTAAAGCTCTAATACCGTCTCTTATTTTTATAGTCTTATGGTGTAAGTTATCCTTGCAAAATATACAAATAGTACAACATGCATCAGTGTACATTAGATGCTTAGTTTCAAGTATCTATTTAAACATTTTATTGTAAATAAATCCAAATACTGATGTTTTTCATCTTTCAACTTTGTTTTCTGACATCTGTGTTGGATAAGTGCATTAGTGAGTGACTTCAAAATTCACTGGGCTTCATTATCTAATCTACGTTTTGTTAATATTTTAAGATTTACGTATTTGTTTTATTCTATGAAATTAACAAGGACCTGCACTTTTTGTAAATGTATTGCAGCTTGAGTCCCCTCTTTAAAAATGTTAGCTGGACATTTTTGTACCATAGCATGCCCAGCTGATCATGGATTCTTTCAGCATGGCACTTTATTTTTCCTGTCAGGTACACTGACCAGTCTATGAGCTTCCTTGCTGAAGTTGTTATTAAGCAGTTAAATGCCCCATGTTTTGCACATTTGTTCCTCAACATGAGAGCTAGATGTTCATCGTGCATACAGCTGCAGTCATAACAGATGGGTCCTCGGTCGGCCGAATTCCAAAGTCTAGGTACGGCGTCGGTTGTCGTCGCTTCTTCCCTGAAGTCAGTGCGACAGGGGTATAAAAGAACCAGCCGACGCCATTTTCTTCAGTCTTTTTTGCCGCGCGGTGCCCGAAGCAGAAGCAGTTCGCAAGTGCCGGTCGGCCAGCTCCTGAGATTACAAAAAATTTGGAACCGAAGTCTTCTTAAAAGCTAAGTACCCGTTGGAAACTTTTCTTGCCTCAGACCGATGTCAGACAAAGTTAATAATTGTATTTCTTGTGGGAAGCAAATACCGCATAAGGATTTCCATTCCCTCTGTATACCTTGTTTAGGCCCAGACCACGACGTCTCGGTCTGTCGCTTTTGTGCTACATTCAACAAACGCACTATTAAGCGTCGGGCGGAGTTCGCCCAGCATTATTTTGGGAAAGCATTTAACTATACTATGTCGTCGGATACTCCAACTCCAGTTTTGTCTAAAAAACGTAAAGACAAGGCCCGACACTCGAGGTCCGCGGCCTCTACCGACACCACGCCAAAGCCGACTACACGTGGTCCGGTTCTCAGCGAGGCGCCTATGCAGCCCCTGATTACCGACGACACATCTTTGGTGGTGTCTCCTGTACCCGAGGTCGCAGGCTCCTCGGCCCACACCCTGACTACAGATACCGAAGCCACGCTTTGCATTGAAACACAGAATGTGGACAGGTCCACCTCCACTCAAGGTGTCTTCAGACCTTCCTCTTCTTTCTCCATCAAGGCTTTCACCAAGTCTAAAGCTACCATGCACCCTAAGAGACCAGCTACACAGGGCCCATCTCCAGGCCCCATGCCTAAGAAACAGATGCTTAAAATGGCTGAGGATTTAATTACTCTAATCAGAGGTTCTCAGCCACCTCCGGACAAAAGACCCAGAGTGGAGGTAGATTCCCCCTCCTCTGATCAGGGCTCCATTATTTCAGAGCACTCTGATTATCAGGAACAGTCTTACTCTCCTTTTGAGGACTCTGATGCAGAGGAATCTATTCCTTCTGTATCCCCCCCCTGAGGATTACTCATTTGGTGAAACTCTGCATACCTTAAGGGAACACTTCCACTGGGAAGGCCAGGATTATTCAGATTCCAAGAAAAGGCTCAGGGAATTTCTTTTGTTACCCCAGCACAGGCCTCTGGCTATACCTCCTGTCCTGGACATCCTAGATGATGTTTACTCGGAGGCCTGCCTTAACCCGGACTCTCTCTCTCCAGCTCCAGTTAAGCCTGACAGGTACTACAGGGTTCCTGACTCACACCAATTTCTATACAAAAGCCATGCTGCTGACCTAGAAACCATCTCACAGGGGCCCAAGGGAGTTAAGGCCTCCATTGCCAAAAATCCATTGCCTTCCGAGAGAGATTCCAGATCCTTAGAAAGGTGGGGAAAAAAGGTATATACCTCTGCTACCTTATCCATGAGGGCCTTAAACTGTCAGTTTCATATGCTAAAATATCAACAGTTTCTGTTATCTCAATTGAAAAGTAAAATGTCACAACCTGAACAACCAGACATGAAGGAGTTGCAGGATTTGATGCATAGTGCAGAACAAGTGGGTAAACATACCTTACAATGTGGTTTTGATGCTCTAGAGGCCTCCTGTAGAGCTGCTGTTACAGGCTCAGTCATACGTAGGCATGCTTGGCTCAAGGAACAAGCCTTGCCTGATCATGTCAAAGCTAAATTACTAGATGCCCCTCTTCAAAAGGATGTACTATTTGGGGCAAATGCTGAGGAAGTATTACGGAAAATGGAGGAAAAGGCTAAATCAATTCAAACTGTGTGAGAATTTCTGCAGGTTCAACCCCCACGTTTTAGTAGAAATTGGCCTTCCAAAAACTGGTCCTTTCCTGCCACAGACAGACCCCAAAGAGGCAGATACAGGCACCCGAGGGGCAGAGGACAAACACAAGGCTCGTACAGAGGCAGACAATGGCAAGCTCCTACACAAAGAGGTGGTGAGGACAACTCGCAATCTTTCAGAAAGCAAAACCAATGACTTTCCCCTTTGCATGCCAACCAGGTCTCAAATGGCAGCACCCTTAGGAGGAAAGCTGGCACTATTCTCAAAAAAATTGGCATATTGTCACAAAGGACAAATGGATCCTGAACATTATAAACAGAGGCTACAAATTCCATTTTCATACCCTTCCAAAAATGAAAGGCATGCCAAACCTGCCACACAATCAAAGGGCAAAGGCACAAAAGCAAATTTCAGATCTTATAAACATGAAAGCTATTCAAGAGGTACCTACACACGAACAAGGCCAAGGTTTTTATTCCAGGCTATTTCTGGTGCCAAGGAAGGGCAAAGATTGGAGACCTATTTTGGATCTTTCCATCCTAAACACATTCCTACTCATACCAAAATTCAAGATGCTCACTCTACAGCAACTTCTTCCCATGCTGGGCAAGGAGTCTTGGCTGGTAACATTGGACCTCAAGGAGGCATACCTGCATGTCCCAATCAGACAAAATTGCAGAAGATACCTCAGATTTCTTGCAGGTTCAATACATTATCAATTCTCTGCATTGCCCTTTGGTTTATCTACTTCGCCCAGAGTATTCACGAAATGCCTGGCATCGGTAATTGCCTACTGCAGACTTCAAGGGATACAAATATACCCTTATTTGGACGACTGCCTGATCCAAGCGGACAGCAAGCACATTCTTCTGAAACATCTGGCTTATGTAATAATGTTGTTAAACTCTCTAGGATACACAGTCAACTAAGAGAAATCAAGACTAATACCCTCTCGGAAGATAATTTTCCTGGGTGCCAATTTGGACACAAACACCCAGATGGCCTACCTCATGCCAGAGAAGCAGGGGCAACTAATTCAATATTTCAGAACACTGGCAAATTGCACCAGGCTGACTGCAAGGAAAATCCTGCAGGGTCTGAGATTCATGGCATCTTGCATCTTACTAATCCCATGTGCAAAGCTGCATATGAGAAAACTACAATGGTACCTAAAAAACATATGGTCTCAACACAGCCACAGTTTGGAAACAATGATACCACTAATTCCATGTCTGCAAAAGGAATTTCTGTGGTGGGCTCAAGCATGCCAAACAAACACAGGTCTTCCATTCAGCAAGCCTCAAGCAAATCAAGTTATCACAACAGACGCCTCGGACTACGCTTGGGGGGCGCACATGACAGACCGGTGCATTCAGGGCAAATGGACCCAAAAAGAAAAGCACCTTCACATCAATCAAAAAGAAATGCTAGCAGTGATAAATGCTATTACAGCCTTCAAGGACCTTCTACAACCAGGTCAGCTATTGATAAGAACAGACAACACCACAGTTATGTGGTACATAAACAAGCAGGGAGGAACACATTCTTATCCCCTATGCAGACTGGCCATGTCACTTTGGAACATGGCCATGGACTTACAAATGGAGCTACAAGCACAGTACTTGCCAGGCAAGGAAAACACGCTGGCAGACAACCTAAGCAGGAATATGACAGATCCACACGAATGGAAGTTGCATCCAAAAGTTTTTACAGAAATAATCCAAGAATGGGGAAGGACAGACATAGATCTCTTTGCCTCCCGCAAAAATCATCAATTGACAAAATTCTGCTCAAGGATCTTCCATCCAAAGGCCTGGAGAGTGGACGCTCTCTCTTTCAGTTGGACATCAATGACAGTTTATGCCTTCCCACCTCTTCCTCTGCTGCCCAAAGTCCTATTGAAGACCAGAGCAGATAGACCAAAGATGATCCTCATTGCTCCGGACTGGCCAAGGCCACACTGGTATCCACTATTAAGGAGCCTGACGCATTCCCCACCATGGACCCTGCCTCTAATGCCTCTTCTTCTGACTCGGCACAGCTTCAAAACTCTTCACAGTCAGCTGAAGACACTCAATCTAGCCGCATGGAAGATTCCTTAGCATCACAGCAGGCCCTGCTCTCCAAGGAGGTGCAGGATGTCATTTTGGAGGCCAGAAGGCCATCAACTAGAAAAGCTTACTCTGCAAAATGGAAACGTTTTTGTGTTTGGAATGAGAAAAAGGGCCAGTGCCCTGGAAAACTGAATTTACCTCAAATACTACAATATTTGACCGAACTGCTAAGCAGTGGACTTTCGTTCTCCTCCATCAAAATCCATGCCTCAGCCATTTCTGCAGAATACAACACTGATCCACCTTTATTCTCTCACCCTCTATTAAGACAGTTCCTCAGAGGGGCTAAGAATTTAAGACCTCCAAGAAAACAACCAATACCTGCTTGGGATCTTAATTTCATTCTGGATAAACTGACTTTGCCCCCCAGCTGCCTCATCAGATTTACAATATTTGTCCTGGAAAACAGCTTTCCTTCTGGCTATCACTTCAGCTCGTAGAGTTTCAGAGCTACAGGCTCTTATGGCTGTCCAGCCTTTCATCATCTTCCATCAGGACAGAGTTTCATTACGTACCAACCCGTCCTTTATGCCTAAAGTGGTATCCAGGGTAGCTTTAAATCAGGCCATACATTTACCTACTTTTTATCCTAATCCTCAAAACAAAGGGGAGAGATTACTGCATTCTTTGGACATCCACAGACAACTGCGTTATTATTTGGACAGAACAAAGCCTTTCAGAAAATCAGAACAGCTTTTGTGGCCTATGTAGGAGCTCAAGGAAAGTCAATATCCAAACGGACAATCTCAAAATGGATAGCCCACTGCATACGCTTTTGCTATTCCTTTCATGGCAAAACTGTACCTACAGGCATTAGAACTCATTCCACCAGGGCCACAGCCACCTCTGCAGCCTTCCTCAGAGGAGTTCCTACCAAGGATATTTTAGAAGCAGCCACTTGGAGTTCTGTGCATACCTTCTCTAAGCACTACAACCTACCATTATACTCCAAGTCTAGAGCAGGCTTTGCCACTGCAGTCTTGCAGGGCATTTTGGCTCCTCCTAGCTCCACCTAGTGCCTACCACCCCTTTCTTAGCTTTGGGATTCTACCCATCTGTTATGACTGCAGCTGTATGCACAATGAACATAGTACAGTTTTGTACCTACCATAAATGTAGATGTTCGAGTGCTAATACAGCTGCAGTCCAGGTTTCCCTCCCACCTTCCCCTCTAGGGGTATTCTTTTATGGTGTATTTGCTTGCAACTACTGTTTTTTGATTATATTGCATTGCATTATTACATTATTTTATGTATTGCCTTCCTTCTGGGGGCACCTGACATCTGGGGCAAGAAAGACTGAAGAAAATGGCGTCGGCTGGTTCTTTTATACCCCTGTCGCACTGACGTCAGGGAAGAAGCGACGACAACCGACGCCGGACCTAGACTTTGGAATTCGGCCGACCGAGGACCCGCCTGACGGCAGGAGAACCCATCTGTTATGACTGCAGCTGTATTAGCACTCGAACATCTACGTTTATGGTAGGTACAAAACTGTACTTTTTCTTTATTTTGGAGATGGAAGGATGAGAGCTATACCTGAAGAACTCCTGGATAAATAATTTCTAGTTGCCAGTGTGTGGTATGCCTAACCTAACCATTCAAGTTTTACCATTGCTGCCTGGAGGTCTGGTCAAATAATTAAATGTTGATTGGTTGGGAGTAAGAGAAGTGTTAATCTGCAGTTGGTTCTTAGATGCAGGAAGAGGAAGTGAGCAAGAGCAAAGGTAGATTCTTTGTTCTTGTCACACAATGTATTTCCAGGGTATAGTAGTTGGTGAGTGTTTCGTTGCTTCTCCATCAGGTTTCATCTTACATTCTGAAGTAGAATCTTGGATAGTTCTGAATACCAGATCATGTGATCTGATTTGTTGCTGTCATCATGTGTTCTTTCAGTCTGGCTATCCAATAGTGTTAAAGTTTATATGTGACTGAAGGCAAAACACATCAAGAGAGTTTCCGTAATAAACATAAATTCAATAAGATGCAACACATAATTTTCACTGAGAGTACAAAGCTTTCATAATGAGACAAGATTTCTGCAGTGATGTTTGATTAATGTGCCTACTTCATTAGTGAACTGTCTGGTCCAAAGTTAAAGGCCATTTTATTACTTTGTTGTGCAAAATTCAGACTTTTTTAAAGTCATAAAAGAAGACTGTAGGCAAAGGCTTTACCAGCTAAGCCAGGTTTTTAGCAATACTTAATTCACATAAATCTGAGCTTCCTTGTACAGAGTGAAATCCCTGCACCAGTGTGTCCACTTATGTAGTATGGAGTTTTTTTTCCCCTGGGCTTCCATTGAAATGGGTTTTGCTAGGTTGACCTTTCCCAGTAAACCAAGTCAAAGAAACAAATATAGCAAGAAAGATCACATTGTTGTCAAGTATAGCAACACTGGGTTATTTATTTAAGATGCACCACCCTGGATGTGCAGTCGCAAATGCACCTACCCATCCCATCTCATGAAAAAACTGCCTGACTGACAGCCAGGAGAGTTTGCCCATGATAGCACTGTTTATGCATTTCATTAATAGCATGTACAGACAGTTATAACATAAATACATAAAAATCACATAAAAGTGAACATGTACTTATCAATATCAATGAAACACAACGTGAATGCTTCTTGTACATGTGTTCTGGTTGAGTATAAATCATTATGCGGCTTTTAAGAAAGTGAACAGAGCATCTCAGACATAACTTTCTGCATGAAATAAATAATGTGCAATAACTTAATAGCATGTACTGACTCTGACATTACTTTCTGTATTTGAAACTGAATAATTTTGCACCAATAAATTCATGTTTTTTTATGAAAAAAGTGTCTGTTCTTCTATTCTCATGTTGCAGTATTCATAACCTTGGGGAGTTGCTGCCTGCAGCTGGCCTGTATACCAAAGTCTTTCAATCATGGGTATGTGTGACACAGAACGCAGGGGCCATAAACTGACATCGGCTATAACTGTGACGTCTGCACGTACCCAACTCAGAATTTTTCTGCTGCAGTGAGAATCAGACGTCCATCCGCCAGTTCAGAATTATGGAGTTTGCTCGTCATTGTCCATCTGATTTCAGTGAGCGTTCTCTGGCTGTCCACCCTGAAATAAGTACCCTTGTGGGAATTTCTTTGCTTATTTACTTTTTGTCAGACGTGCAGGTCTTCTACTAAGGGAAAGTGTTTGTGATAGGCAACACAAGCAGTGTTTATTTTGTCTGGGGTAGGCTCACGATTAAAAGGCCTGCAGATCTGTCAATCCTTTGTTCCAAAAACCCTAAGAAGCCATCTATCTGCTTTAAAACTTTATTTAGAAAACCAGCACCTCTGACTTTTGACGTCTGGAAATGGAAAGTGGAGGAGGCCATTTCGACGAGCCACCTAGGAAAAAGGGCAAGGAAATTAGGCCTGATGCCTTGGCTGCGCCTCAGTTACCTGGTGTTATCCTCAAGGTGGATCTCAGCCCAGGATCGCTCTGAACACCGAGTACTGCGCAGCAACCAGGAACTGAATCGGAAGCTGGCTCTGCAAATAACCAGAGTATGTCTGCTGAGGTTTTTCAACCATCACACCCTGATAGTGAGGGCGAACCACGGCTCATTGTTTCAGATGGCCCTGCTTCTACTACAGTCTTGGCAACCACTCTAACGTAGGCTCCTAGACCCACTTATGCTCCCTCCTGTCCTTTAAAAAGGAAACAGAAGCAGACGCACACTTCAAAAGACCCTCCTCCTCCCTGGGAGACTTTTTCCCAAACCCTGTTCAAGGCTTTTCACGCTCTTCAGAACCAGATCCCACAGGCAGGCCTACCCGTTGCCCCTTAGGAACTCCGTGAGGAGGAGTCTTCCTCTTCAGATGATTCCTTAACTTATTGCTCTCAGTTGGATTCACCCAAAGACTTTGTTACCCAAGAAGAAGAAGAATCTCTCACTCCTGATTCCCCTGGAGAAGATTATTCCTTTGGGGATGCCATTTCCCCGCTCAGACAACATTTCAAATGGGAACCATCAGATGTCTCTGAGACAAAAAGAGATACTTTGAGCTCTTGCAGATGGAGCAGCCCTCACCATCTGCAGATGTTCTTCGTGTTTCACTGTTGCAGTCATTACATTTGGGTAATCTGCTGGCAGGTTGCCCTCAGTCGGCCTGATTAACAAAGTCTTGGATCCTGCGTCGGTTGCTTTCCCTTCTTCCATGACGTCAGGGGTATAAAACTTGCAGCCGACGCCATTACATCAGTCTTTCTTGCCGCGCGGTGCCCGAAGCAGAAGCAGTTCATAAGTGCCGGTCAGCCGACTCCTGAAATTTTCGTTTTCGAGTTTCAGAACCAAAGTCTTCAACTAAAAGCTAAGTCCCATTGGGGAAACTTTTTCTTGCTCCTTACCGATGTCAGTAAAAGTTAATAATTGTATTACTTGTGGGAAGCAAATACCTCATAAGTATTTTCATTTGTACTGTATTCCTTGCCTAGGCCCTGACCACGACGTACCTTGCTGTCGGTTTTGTGCTTTATTTAATCAGCATGCTATCCGTCGCTGGTACATTTTTGCTTCTAAATATTTTGGTTCTCGGTTTAATTATCCAGAAATGACGTCAGTTAGCCATCTGACTACCTGAATACCGAAAAAATGCAAAGAAAAAGACAGAGACAGGCCGTTGAGGTCCAAAACTGCTGACGACGCTTCTAAGCCAGTTGCTAGTTCGCCGGTACTCAGTGAGGCACTTTCGCAGTCCCTGATACCAGCTACTTCTGATTCGCAGGCCTCTACTGAGACCCATTCAGAGTCCGGTATGCCACGAGATGCTTCACCTATGGAAACCGTGGATGTCTCTACCTTGGATGGGTCCGGAGCTGCTGTGCAGGCACTGGCTTCTGAGGGTATGTTCAGGCCTACAGACTTGCATATTAAACCGACTCCACCTTCAATACTAAGGCGTAAATCTCAATCTATGTCTAAAAAACTGACAGCCAGGCCACATGTGCAGGCCCCTGTGCCTAAAAAACAAATGATCAAAATGGCTGAAGATTTAATTACTCTAATCAGAGGTAGTCAACCCCCCCCCCCTTCTAAGAGGCCTAGGGCTGAACTTGACTATGAATCATCCGAACAGGACTCTAAACACCTTTCTGGACATTCCAAAATTCAAGATGCTGACTCTTCACCAGTTACTTCCTATGCTAGGCAAGGATGCCTGGCTGGCAACTCTAGATTTAAAAGAGGCTTACCTGCATATCCCAATCATGGAATCTTGCAGAAGATACCTATGCTTCAAAGCAGGATACTTGCATTATCAGTTCTCTGCACTGCCCTTTGGCTTGTCTACTGTGCCCAGGGTATTCACAAAGTGCCTGGCTCCAGTAATTGCATTTTGCAGGCAAAGAAATATTCAAATATATCCATACCTGGACGATTGCCTAATTCAGGCAGAAAACCAGGCCATTCTTCTAAAACATCTGGCATTTGTAAAAAGGGTTCTAACTTGTCTAGGGTACACCATAAACGAAAAGAAATCACAACTGGTACCCTCAAAAAATTACATTCCTACGTGTAAGCTTGAATACAACTGCCCAGTTGGCTTTCCTTACACCAGAAAAGCAAATTCATTTGGTGGCTTACTTCAAACAGGTGGCCACAAAAACCCTACTATCTGCAAGACAAACACTGCAAGCCTTGGGGTTCATGGCCTCCTGCATTCTTCTAATTCCATATGCAAGACTGCATATGAGGAAACTTCAGTGGTACTTAAAAAGTTTATGGCGTCAACATTGTCACAGCCTGGAAACAATGATTCCGATCATACCTTGCCTACGCCTAGAGTTCCTATGGTGGGCAGAGGCCTGCCACCAAAACAAGGGACTGCCATTCACACCACCCCCGCCGCCCAAACCCTAACTAAAGACACATCAGACTATGCATGGGGGGGCTCATCTGGCAGGGAAATGCATTCAGGGCAAATGGAGCCCAAATCAAATGCACCTTCATATCAATCAAAAAGAAATGCTAGCTGTACAGGATGCACTGACAACCTTCAAGGACTACCTTCAACCAAGACAACTAATGGTAAAGACGGACAGCACCACAGTTATGTGGTACATAAACAAGCAGGGGGGTACACATTCCTACCCCTTCTGCAGACTAGCCATGACATTGTGGAACACGGTCTTGAGCTACCAAGTAGAACTGCAAGCTCAATTCCTGCCAGAAAAGCTGAATATTCTGCCAGACGAACTAAGCAGAAATCTCATTGACCCACATGAATGGAAACTGGAACCATGGATTTTCAACATCTTGACACGCAAATGGGGGAGCCCAGACATGGATCTTTTTGCCTCACCCTAGAACTACCAGTTGGACAAATTTTGCACAAGAACACCTCACAAAAAAAGACTGGAAAGTGGATGCTCTGTCCTTCAGCTGGAAAAACCTATCAATCTATGCCTTTTCCCCTCTGCCTCTGCTCTCCAAAGTTCTATTAAAATTCAAACCGGACAAACCAAACATGATTTTGATTGCTCCAGACTGGCCTCGCCAACACTGGTACCCACTCCTGCGCAGTGTCACAAATTTCTCCATGGCACCTGCCTCAGACACCTTCCTTACTGTCTCAGCAGGAGAACGAAATTCTGCACCCTCAGCGCCAAACATTGAATCTTGCAGCTTGGCTAATCATTTAAATTCCCCCTTAGCACCCCTCAGCAAACCTGTAATGGATGTCATTTTGGAGGCGAGAAGACCTAGTACTAGAAAATCTTATGCTGTCAAATGGAAAAAGATTCTGTGCCTGGAATCAATCTCAAGGGGTGAGCACAGCAGCACCCAATTTACCTCAGATTTTGCAATACTTAACTGAGATGCTTCACAAGGGCCTGTCGTTTTCTTCCATAAAAATCCATGCCTCAGCCATTTCAGCTCATTACAACACAGAACCTCCCCTCTTCTCTCATTCTCTGCTAAAGCAGTATCTCAGAGGGGCCAAAAACTTGAGACCACCCAGGAGAGCTCCAACCCCTGCCTGGGACGTTAACTTTGTATTGGAGAAACTCACTCCACCTCCTTTCGAGCCAGATGCTACTGCAGACTTAAAATTCTTTCCTGGAAAACTGCCTTCCTTTTAGCAATCACTTCAGCTAGAAGGATATCTGAATTACAGGCCCTTATGGCAGTGGAGCCTTTCATCATCTTTCATGTGGACATGGTGTCTCTCAGGACAAATGCATTCTTCATGCCCAAGGTGATATCCAGTGTGGATCTTAATCAATCCATTCATATGCCAACTTTCTTTCCCAATCCACAGAACAAGGGGGAGTGGATTCTGCATTCATTGGATGTACACAGACAACTTAGATTCTACTTGGACAGGACTAAATCTCGAAGAAAATCTGAACAACTGCTGGTAGCATTTGCTGCAGGGCAGAGGGGAAGGCTATTTCAAAACAAACCATTTCTAAATGGATAAGCCATTGCATTAATTTCTGCTATAAGCACCATGGAAAACCTATCCCCCAGGGGATCAGATCTCCTTCCACCAGGGCTGCATCTACTTCTACAGCCTTTCTCAGAGGTGTTTCTACCAGGGATATTCTCAAAGCTGCTACCTGGAGTTCAGTTCTTACTTTCACCAAGCATGATCACTTACCAATTTTCTCTAATTCCAGAGCTGGCTTTGCCACTGCTGTCTTGCAGGGCCTTATAGCTGGTTCTAATGCTGTGTAAATCCATCCTCCCAACCATAGCTTTGGGAATCTACCCAAATGTAATGACTGCAACAGTGAAACACGAAGAACATAGTACCGTTTTGTACACCTACCATAAATGTAGATGTTCGAGTGTATTCACTGTTGCAGTCCTGGTTACCCTCCCTCCAGCCCCCTGTTTTTCTCTTACTATACCTCTACTTTCCTTTACTATGCTTAAAAGCCTTTTTGGTGTATTTGCTTTTGTTTGGAGGTATATTTTTGTGTCTTTAATTGCATATATATATATATATATATATATATATATTGCTCCCCATTTTGGGGGCACCTGACATCTGGGGCAAGAAAAACTGATGTAATGGCATTGGCTGCATGTTTTATACCCCTTATGACCTGACGTCATTGAAGAAGGGACAGTAACTGACCCAGGACCCAAGACTTTGTTAATCAGGCTGAGGGCAACCTGCCAGCAGATTACCCAAATGTAATGACTGCAGCAGTGAATACACTCTAACATCTACATTTATGATAAGTGTACATAACTGTACTCCCCCCCCCTTTCTTCCTGCATTTCAGAATGCCTTCTCTGCTGCCTCATAAAGCCCACAGTCACAGCCTCCTGGCTTTTAAGAGACCAGACAGATTTTTTTTTAAAGTGCCCACTCAGGAGCAGTACCTTTTCAAAAATCCTCCAGCAGATCCTGAGGTTATTACAGTGTCACCAGGTAAGTCTTCTAGGCAACCTCCTTCTTCCCTTTTCCCTACAGATAAGGACAGTAAACTTATGGACAGGTCGGGAGGAAAGTTTACACTTCTTCCACTGTGGCCATTAATTATCAGAAACATATGGCAAGGTTTGCCTTAGATTCCTTGACCAAGGCCCGCAATCTTCTGTCAGAGGTTCCAGAATCTCCTGTTAAGACTCAAGTACTTTTCTGTCCACGGTCTCTCAAGTGACCAGACACTCCACCAAGTGCAGCTATGATGTTGTAGAAGGTTCTTCTAAGTCATTTGCTTCTGCTTCTGTGTTAAGGAAATTTTCATGGCTGAGACTTCAGCCCTTACCTTTGGATGTTCAAGCTTAGTTGCCAGATGCACCTTTGGACAACAAAGCCCTATTTGGAGTTGCCTCTGCAGAGCTACTTAAGTCTCTACAGGAAATAGGTAAAGACTTATAAAATTGAAAACATCTACTATTCTCACCTGTTCCCAGATTTCATAGAAATTACCCTCAAAAACCTAGCTTTGTCAAGAGACAGTCCTCTCATCCCTCTGCTACTCAGTCCAGGGGGTGCAGACATACCAGAAAACAATCTGCTCCAAGGTCTTCAACCACCTCCACTCCATCTTCTTTTCGGAGGCAGCCAGACACAGGCAGAGCTCCTCCACTGCGACTCACCTCCCTTAACCAGCTCCACCCCCTATTCCTACGTCTTACCCTATCCCTACCCTCCTGGCAGAAAATTACTTCAGACAAGTGGGTGCTTTCCATCATCGAGAGGGTGGATACTTTGACCTGGTGGGCTACCCCTCCCTTACAGGGGATACCACAACCCCCTCAAAATCAGCTCACACTACTCCCACCTATTCTCAGCCAACTTCTGTCTCAGGGTACTATAGAACCAGTACCAGAGGATCAGTTAGCCAAGGGATTTTAGTAAAGGAAGTTTGCAAAGGGATTTTAGTCAAGGATGTTTCTGGTCCCAAGAAAAGATGGTCCTTGGAGACCCATCCTCAACTTATCCCATCTCAATCTCTTCCTCAAAGTGCCTATCTTCAAAATGCTAACTTTACAGCACCTCGTTCCCCTCATACCTCAGCAAGGCTTCATGGTCTCTCTGGATCTGAAGGATGCTTACCTACATATCCCCATCTTCCCCCCTTACAGAAGATATTTACATTTCTTTGTGGGTTCTTCTCATTTTCATTTT
The DNA here is from genome assembly GCF_019279795.1 of Protopterus annectens. NCBI lineage: Eukaryota > Metazoa > Chordata > Ceratodontiformes > Protopteridae > Protopterus > Protopterus annectens. Next base: position 734,056,833 of record NC_056749.1, read on the forward strand.
TCTGCCTTTCCCTTTGGCCTCTCCACTGCGTTGAGTCTTCACAAAGTGCCTAGCCCCAGCCCTTGCACACTGCAGACTGCAGGCCATACACATTTATCCCTACTTGGACAACCTTTATATTTTGCACCAGGATCCACTCATCCTCTTCCAACACTTGGACATGGTGTGCAGGTTCCTACAAAGTCTAGGCTTCACACTACCTGGCCTAAAGTCTCAAATGATTCTGTCCCAAGACCTTGTCTTCCTGGGGTGCAGGATCAGGACAGACTTGATGACAGTCTTTGTATCAGCACTGAAAATAGTGTCTTTCTCATTTCCTCCACTCCCTGCTACCTCTAGCATCCATCACAGCAAAGGAATTTCTCAGGATACTAGGATACATGGCTTCCTTGATTCCCATGATCTCTCTTGCCAAAATGCACATGAGGAAGTTTCACTAGGTCTTGAGAAATTCTTGGAGCCAAAACACTCATCCCCTAGAAACAAAACTACCCCTTCTCCCATGCTTAAAGAAGGAACTCTCATGGTGGATTGCCACCATTTCCCTGAATTAAGGGGTACCACTGCAGGTCCCCCCACCCAAACAGCATCTATACACAGATGCATCAGATTTAGGTTGGGGAGCCATCCTTCACCATGCCAACAACCAGCACAAAGTTCAGGGGAAGTGGTCTATTCAGGAAAGGAAGAACCACATCATCCTGAGAGAGCTAAAGGCCCTATCCTTGGGCATGCAGGCCATTCAACAGATCCTTCTGCCAGGCACCCTGCAGGTCATTAACAGACAACATGACTGTCCTGTGGTACATAAACAAGTAAGGAGGAAAAAGTATTACCCCCCTCTGCAGTCTGGCAGTAAAGAGTTGGTCCGTGGCAGCAAATCTTCAAATTCACTTGCAGGCAGTCTGCATCCCATCAGAAGAAGAGGATAGCAGACGCCCTGAGCAGAACCTTATCACCCTCCCACAAATGAATGCTCCACAGGGAGGTATTTATGGATCTAATTCACAGGTGGGATATTCCTCAGGCAGATCTGTTTGCCTTCTCCCAGAAGAAACAGATGCCTCTCTTCTGCTCAAGGCTTCCTCATCCACAGGCTTGGAAAGTGGATGCCTTCTCCCTTCATGGGAGGGAATGTTCTTTTATGCCTTCCCTCCATTTCTTCTGATTCACAAAGTCCTCCTGAAAATACAGAAGGACAAACCAAAAATCCCGCTAGTGACTTCCTTCTGGCCAAGACAGCATTGGTTTCCCCTTCTCAACCTTTTAGCCCAGGGCAATCACCACAGGTTACCTCACCACTTTGACCTACTCACACAAAACAGGGGATCCCTGATTCACCCCCCACCTACTCGGTCTCAAATGGACAATGTGGGTGATAGAGTTCTGATCCCCTTTAGGCACCTGTACTCAGGGGAAGTACTCACTGTACTGCAGGAGGCCAGGAAACCAAGTACCAGGAGAAATTACTTATCAAAGTGGAAAAGATTCTCCCAATGGTGCCCAAGAAACAACAGGTCCCTTTTCTAGTTTCTGTTCCACTGGTCCTTTCATACCTGTGTGAGTTACTACATTCAGGGTTGACCTACTCTTCAGTAAAAGTACACCTATCTGCCATTTTTGCTTGCCTTCCCTTGACTCCTCCCTTGGCTTTCAGACTGGAAGTCAAGCTGTTTCTGAAAGGGGTCCTCCATATACGACCTCCCCATAAGCCTATTCCCCTCCTTGGGACCTCAGCTTTGTGCTGTAAAAGCTTTCATTGGTACCTTTTGAGCCAGCCCACTCCTCCCTTAAATTCTGCACATGGAAAACCAGTTTTATTACTGGCCCTTACTTCTGTTGAGAGGGTCTTTGAGATCCAAGCCCTTATGGCTTCTCCTCCCTACCTTATTTTTCTTAAAGATGGGGTTTGTGTCAGAACTAACCCTTCTTTCATGCCTAAAGTAGTCAACAAAATTTCCTTAAACCAGACCATTAATCTACCTGTGTTTTACCCACAACCACAGAACTCCTCGGAAAGGGCCTTGCATTCCCTGGATGTTCACAGGCAACTGGGGTTCTACCTAGATCAGTCTGACCAACTTTTTGTCGCATTCCATCTTAGAGCCCTTGGCAAAGCAGTATCTAAACACACCATTGCCTCTTAGATTTCTAAGGCAATAGCCTTTTGCTACTCTTTTCATGGAAAGCAACTAACTTCACCTGTCAAGGCCCATTCCACTAGAGCAGCTTCCTCTTCAGCAGCTTTTTTCAAGGGAATTGATTACGCCTCTATCCTAGAGCTGCAACTTGGTCCTCTGTGCACACCTTTACCAAACATTACAAATTGGACCTGATCTCCAGGGCTAGAGCAGGGTTTGCTAGGTCTGTCCTGCAGGGCCTCATTGACTGTGGTCCCCTTCCTACCTCCCATGCATAAGGTTATGAATACTGCAACATGAGAATAGAAGGAGACAGAATAGTTGTGTAAGAACTTACCATAACCGTAGATGTCCTTCTCTTCCAGGTTGTAGTATTCATTCCCACACACTGCCTCCCTCTTTTCCTTTCTTGATTAGCCATTTTCATAGCACTGCTGGGGTGTGCCTGGGATATCGAAGCTTCAGTTCTTTCCTACTGCTCCTGGGATCTCTTTCCCTTTTTGCGTCAGCCAATTTCTGAGTTGGGTATGTGCAGACATCACAGTTATAGCCAACGTCGGTTTATGGCCCCTGCGTTGTACGTCGCACGTACCCCTGATCGAAAGACATTGGTTTACTGGCCAGATGTCCGGTGCTGTAGGTGGCAACTCCCCAAGTTATGAATACTGCAACATGGAAGAGAAGGACATCTATGGTTCTGGTAAGTTCTTACACAACTATTCTTTTTTTCTCTTATTCTACTGTTTTTTTTTTCTTAATTGATTAGTTACTGCATAATAGACTCTGCGATCAAACTTGTTAAATTCATGGTTTTATGAAAAAAGTGTTTCTTGCTTTTATCTACTTGGGCTGACCTGTCCTTTTATTAAAAATAAATAAATATATTTTCCTTACTTTGGCAGTGGCCACCATCAATCATCGAAGATGCCCGAACCTGTGTCAAAAGGCTAGGGTGGTGCATCTTTGATAAATAACCCAACATTGTTTCAGTACATTAGAAGTATAGGAACACACACATTGCTGCAGACTGATGTGTTTTAAGTGCAAAGCAAATAGTGCAGGATCTTAACAGGACAAGTATGTTTAGCATAGAAAAATATTGCAACATCCAGCTTTCCCAATGTTTTAATGCAGATATTGTGAAATCTTCATTTATTTATTTGTTGACCGGGAAAGTCAGACTGGGACAGGAGTCCATTTGCAGTGGAGGCCCAGGGAGAAAAGCTCCATAAACACGTTATGATTACACAGTATTTTACAAGAATTTACAGAAATTACAGTACAATATAACAAAATGAGAAGCAGACTAATAAATTGCGGGAAGATACAATATCAGAGAGAAAGAGTAATATATATATATATATATATATATATATATATATACATACATACACACACATTTTTTTGTAAATATTGAAATAGATTGAAAGTTAAGAAAAGATCACTAGAGGGGTAGTGTTAGGTTGAAAGAATTAATAAAGGGGAAGAAAAGTCAGTAATGGGATAGTTTTACAGGGATGAGGGATTAGAATGATAGTTAAGGTTAGTGAGCTTTATAGTAAGAACAGAGTTGTTTAAAGTAACTTATAGATCAAAAAGAGTTTCTTACTGGTTTTGATGGGTAAAGATTGGGGTAAGCTAGAGGAAGGCTGAAGGAGAGTAGGGTGTTTATCTATTTGGATAGATGCAGGGGCAGATTTAGATCTAGTTTAGTGTGAGTTTAAAATTGTTGAAGCAGCTAATGGTGTTTATGCTAGTTGGAAGTGAGTTCCATAGTCTAGCAACAGTGTATGAATAACGGCAGTGTCTGGCTGCTTTGTTTGGTACATGAACAGATATGAGTTGTTTATTTTCAGTGCAAAGGGTTCTGGTGGGGCTGTAGGGTCTTAAAAATGTTCTTAAGGGCAGAACAGTTTGGATGGTAGACAATTTTATGTGCTATGGACAGTTGAATGAGGTTAAGGTGATGTGGAAGTTCTAGCCAGTTTAATTCTTTGAGCTACCTGTGGAAAATGTGGTGATTTTATGGTAGCAGGACTGGAGCTTATTTTGTAGAGATGAGTGCAGGTTAGTAAAATTGGGGGCACCATATAACAGGGAGGAGAGCAAGTTAGCATTAGTGACAGCTGTTTTGGTGGAGCTGTCCATGAAATGTTAGTCTGTATAGGGCATCTAGGGTGTATATCACATGGTCGAAAGCTAATAATAGCGAATGACCACAACTTCGAAAACACCGGAACTCGAAGTTACAGTTGTGGGGGGCTGCACCCCCCCACACTCCCCCGCTAAATATATATACCAACTCCAAGATCGCACTATAGTGAAGAAAGGACAAATACCCCTATCTACATTGTAGTGTGACCCCACAATAACAACTTTGAGTTCCGTTGCTTTCAAAGTTGTGGTCGTTCGCTATTATTAGCTTTCGACCATGTGATATAGACCCAGGCTCCTAATTTGCAGTAAAATGTTGAAACACTGGAGACAGACCACCACGACTGGTAAAAATTGTGTTTAATAGTCAAGGACAAGCGCTTTCGCATACATGAAGCACGCTTCTTCAGATCCATAAAAACTACATTTTGCAGATGCTGTATATATACTAAAAGTGTTTTAACTAATAAAACAATCAAGCGATTAGTTAATCAAGCTGTGTAGTCATTACCCAATTAGTAGACTGATTTAGTATGCAAAAAACATTTCTTAAAACTAACATGGCAGTTGCTTGCATTGCAAACATATTGAAACCATTTTATGGCTTATAAAACATCATATGGCCCATATGAGTAACAATATATAAAACATCATTTAAAACCATGTAAATTCATTTGCACACTGCCTTTGCTATGGCTGTAAATCTGGCCAATACACTTAATAATAATTATTCCATCTCTGGAATGAATCAAAAGAAACTCGAAAGAGCATTGTGTCTTGAGTGAAACAAAATCACTTAAAAAAGAAATCAAAATAGTTTAGTTTATTATGTTAAAACCTATATATTCTATCTCAACATCTACCTGCATACTCATACTAAAACAGCTTATAAATAACTTGCAGATATGTAAAAGAGGTAGTGTTGTATGACCATCTGTCAAAATGAAAATGAAAAAAATGTATAGACAAAACGTTAGCCTCTTAAATAATAAAGCATGCTTGTTTATGCAGTGCTGAAAAAACAAATGCACATTAACCCTGTTAACTTATCAGTTAAAAATCCAACGTCTGTCTGTGAGGATAAACTATTGGATATATATATGGTGTGTAGAAAAATTATATAAATTATATAGAATGTGAATATAGATGGTAAATATTATAAATATTATGAATGCTATAAGTGTTATAAATGTTAAATCATGAATATCGTAAAAATTAATAAATATTATATGTGTGATGAAAATAAATAAAAATATGATTTATGTAAAAAAGAAAAGTGTGAATGCAAAACATTTCTATTGAACCAACTGCTACTTAATAGCTTCATTTTAAGCTGGGAAGTATATTCCTAACTAAAATGTATGTTTGCTCCTAAAGCTCTAGTATGTAAAAATGAGATACATATATAGTTAAATCTATTTATTTATATTTATTTTACACTACGTCCTTTCAACGGTGCTCTTACACTCACATACTGGTTCAAACCTGGAGAGTATTGAGCTTTCAATCTGAGGATCCAGCATAGCGCCTTGTTCTCCAAATCATTAAATGTATCTCACAACCTTTTGCATGGTGTGATGATTTGTAGAACTCTAAAGGCGAAAGTGTGTCCTGGATTATTCATGACATGTTTTGCGAACGCATTTTTTGTCTCACATTTCTTTATATCATGAACATGTTCTTGTGTTCTCTCTTTTAGGCTTCTAGTTGTCATGCCTATGTAAAAAGCTCTACAGGCTTGGCAGTTCGCCAAGTATACCAGATTCCTGTCTTCACACGTTGCAAAAAAGTGGGGTTCAAATTTGAAGGCTAGTGTGGGATGCTCAAAATGTTGACTAGTAGTGATCATAGCACACATATTACAATTAGCACAAGGAAATGTGCCTAATCTTTTGTCTATATTGGATCTGGCTTTCTTGGTTTCACTTAGCTGTTCAGTACACAGCAACCTACTTAGATTCTTGAATGTGCCAGTTTTTAGTTATTATATTTCTGATGTGTTTGTTATCACTCGTGTATCTAAAGTTAACTTTCACTTTAGATTTATCAAAGACTTTCTTACTGTGACCATATCGTTTGGAAGTATTGGTATCTGCACTAGTCATGACTTCCATAGGAATGTATTTTTCTTTGATGCAACGTACCTTTTCTGGATTATAACCTCTATTAATGAAACAGTTTTCCAAGAATTCACCTTGTATATATGATTCGTTCACTGTTTTACATAATCTCTTAACCCTAGTAAACTGGCTTTTCACTATATTATCAAAAATGAATCTAGGGTGCATACTGTTGTAATGGAGTAATGTATTTTTCCAACATTCTTTTCTGAAAATGGTGGTATTGATAACATTTCGTTTATCTTTGGTGATTGTAATGTCTAAGAAATCTATGCTATGGTGTGAATAGTTGACAGTAAACTTCAAGAACATGGTGGTCGACTCTAAATATTGAATAAAAGTGAGAAGCTCATCTAAGGTGCCATTCCAAAATAGCAGTATATCATCTACGAATCTTTTATAGAGACTAATTTTCTTAAAGTTGTCATTATTGAAAAGATAAGTCTTTTCCCAGTAATACATCACCAAATTAGCATAGGTATTAGCGCAGGGGGTTCCCATCGCTACCCCCCACTGTTGTAAATATATCTTATCCTTAAACATGAAGACATTGTTTGTTAATACTAACTCCATAATTGCACATAATAAGGTCTCTTCACTGGTCGTGAATTTATGGCTGCTGTTTATGATGGATCTCAAGGCTTCCAGGCCAAAGGTGTTAGGTATTGAAGTAAATAAATTCTTCACATCTAGGGTGACCAAAATACATTCTTCAGTTAGACCATTAGTGAAACCATCTAAAGAATGCAATAACTGATATGTGTCTTTTAAAATAGAGCTGACTTCAGTGACTAAAGGTCTAAGTTTCTTTTCTAGATAAACTGATAGTGTTTCAGTGACCCAGCCATTACCTACTACTATGGGTCTCATAGGAGGCGGCATTATATTCTTATGTATTTTAGGCAGGCCTTTGATGTAAGGTACTTATGTTTTTTCTATAAAAAAGTACAAATATAATTCATAATCTATCTGTCTACCCATTACAAAATCATATAGCTCTTGATGTACCGTATAAATAATTTTATCAAGATCAGCTTTATCAATTAATTTGTAAGTTTCTGCTTCACTTAACAAATTTAACATACTATTAATATACATATCAGTATTTAGTGATGGCCCCTCCTTTATCAGCTGATTTTATCATAAGATTACTGGCTCGATGTTCTTCATCTCACATTGCTGCAGTCCTTACACTTGGGTAGTCCGCTGTCCTCGGTCGGCCCGAATATCAAAGTATAAGGCTGACGTCGGTCAAGGCGCATTTGACTGACATCAGGACGTCAGGGTACAAATGCGCATGACCGACGTCATATCCTCAGTCTTTTTTGCCGCATGGTCCGATGCAGAAGCAGTATTGCAAGTGCCGGTTGGCGTTCTGAAATTTTTCGATTTCGGAGTTTCAGACCGAGTCAAAGTTGGCTAAGTACCCCGTTGGGGAATATTTTTGTTTTTTCTTGCCACAGTGGTTTACCGGATGTCAGAAAAAGTGAATAATTGTATTTCTTGTGGGAAACAGATACCGCATAGAGACTATCATACTTTGTGTATTCCTTGTTTAGGGCCTGAGCACGACGTTGTTGGGTGTCGCTCTTGTGCTAGATTCAATAAGCGCACTATAAAGAGGAGATTAGATTGTGCTAGGTTAGTCTTCGGGAAGCGGTGCAATTATAAAATGCCGTCGGATGCTCCGATGCCCGCTTCTTCGAAGAAGCGCAAGGACAAAGCAGTTAAGCCTAGGCTAGAAGAACCGTCCGTGCCGGACGCCGGTTCTTTAGAGGTGTCGGTGGAGCGGTGGTTCCACCGGAGGTTTCTTTGGGATCCCAGGGAGAGACTTTGTTATTGCAGGATGTGGCCTCTCAGGAGGCAGGTCAGGGTGATGGGGCTTCTCAGGTTACTATACTCCCCTCCCTGCCTAGGGTGGTTAGGCCCTCTCCTTCTGTTTTCAAGGCTTCTCCCAGAGGCAGGCCAGGTTTAGCTTCAGTTGGTGTCACCCCTAGTTCTTCAGGAACTGTGCCCAAGAAGCATATGCTTAAAATGGCAGAAGATTTGATTACTTTGATTAGGGGTTCTTTGCCCCCTCCTGATAAGAGACCTAGGGTGGAGCCTGAGCTAGGGAGTTTTGAGCAGGCTTCGGATGTTTCAGAGTCTTCGGCTGAAGACTTGCAGGAGTACTCTCCTTATTCTGATTCTGATGTGGATGATTCTACTCCTTCTGCTTCTCCTCCTGAGGATTTTTCTTTTTCAGAAACTCTTCATTCCATGAGGGAGCATTTTAAGTGGGAAGGTCAGGACTTCTCTGATTCCAGGAAAAGGCTTAGGGAATTTTTGTTTTACCCCAGCATAGGCCTTTGGCTATACCTCCTGTTTTGGATGTAGTGGAAGATGTTTTTACAGAGGCTTCTCTTAATCCTGATTCTCTGCCTCCTGCTCCTGTTAAACCGGATAGGTATTACAGGGTGCCTGAAGCTCATAAGTATCTTTTTAAGAGTCCTAGGGCAGACCCAGAAACTGTTAGCCAGGGGCCTAAAGGTGTTAAGGCTTCTGTTGTCAAGAATCCGGTTCCTGCAGATAAAGAGGCCAGGACCTTGGACAGATGGGGAAAGAAAGTTTATACTTCTTCCACTCTAGCTATGAGGGCTTTGAATTGCCAGTTTCACATGTTGAAATATCAAAACTATCTCCTTTCACAATTGAAGTCTAAGGTTGATGCTCTGGCAGAAGGTATTGATTGTAAAGAGTTGCAAGATTTAGTACATGTTTCTGAACAGGTGGGTAAGCATTCTTTGCAATGTGGTTTTGATGCTGTACAGGCCTCGTCTAGGGTGGCTGCCACTGGGTCAGTTCTTCGCAGGCACGCCTGGCTGAGGGATCAAAATTTATCTGACCATGTTAAAACAAGGATTTTAGATGCTCCTTTACAATCTGATGTGTTGTTTGGTTCTCCTGTTGAGGCAGTTTTAAAGAAAATGGAAGACAAGGCTAAGTCTATGCAGACTGTTAAAGATTTTTTGCAGGTTCAGCCTCCAAAGTTTAGTAGAAATTGGCCTACTAAGGGGTGGACGTATCCTTCTTATGATTCCCAGTCTAGGGGTAGATCTAGACGTGGCAGGGGCAGAGCTCAGGGCTCTTTCAGGCCTAGAACAGGGAGTTCTCCTGCACAGTCTTCGGGTGAGGGCAGGGGTCAGTCCTTTCGTAAACAGACCCAATGACCTACCTTTTCAGCTGCCAGAGCCTTCTCGTCTGGCAGCACCTTTGGGAGGAAGGTTGGCACTTTTCAAAGAAAATTGGAGTTTAATTACCCAAGACAGATGGGTATTGGATATCATACACCACGGTTACAGGTTTTATTTCCATACCTTGCCTCCTTTCAAAGGCATGCCAGACGTTCCTCCTCAACAAAGAATAGAGGCTCACAAGCAAATTTCTCTGTTACTCCAAATAGGGGCCATACAGCCGGTCCCTATGCCAGAAGTGGGCCTAGGATTTTATTCTCGCCTGTTCCTAGTACCAAAGAAGGGGAACACGTGGAGACCAATTTTGGATTTATCTATCCTCAACACTTATCTGGACATTCCCAAGTTCAAAATGTTGACGTTACAACAGCTTTTACCTCTGCTGGGCAAAGATCATTGGATGGTAACTTTGGATCTCAAGGAGGCTTACCTTCATGTTCCTATCAGACTAAGTTGCAGGAAGTATCTGCGTTTTCGAGCTGGGACTTCTCACTATCAGTTCTCTGCATTGCCCTTTGGCTTATCTACTGCGCCCAGAGTGTTCACGAAAGTTCTGGCTCCAGTGATAGCTTTCTTCAGGCTAAAAGGAATACAGATCTATCCTTATTTGGACGATTGCCTGATTCTGGCTCAAGGAAGGGACGAGCTTCTTCATCATTTGGAATATGTGATAGCAGTGCTAAGATGCCTGGGGTATTCTGTGAACGAAATAAAGTCCAGTCTAGTACCCTCTCAGGACATGTGCTTTCTGGGTGTAAGACTGAATACAGCATCCCAGATGGCCTTTTTGACCCCGGACAAACAAAAGAATCTTTCCCTTTACTTCCATCAACTATCTAATCAGTCCGGGCTGACTGCAAGGACAGTCCTTCAAGCCTTAGGGTTCATGGCATCTTGTATTCTGGTGCTTCCCAATGCCAAACTGCATATGAGGAAGCTGCAATGGTATCTCAAAAATGTATGGACACAGCACTGCCAGGATCTGGACACTGTCATTCAAATAATACCTTGCATTCAAAAGGAATTTTTGTGGTGGGCTCAGGAATGTCACCTAAACAAGGGACTCTCTGTGACCCGGCCAGAGGCGAGTCAGATTTTAACGACAGATGCCTCAGACAAAGCTTGGGGAGCTCATCTAAATGGAAAGTGGATACAAGACAAGTGGCCTGCCAGACTACAACATCTACATATCAACTTGAAGGAGATGTTAGCAGTCCAGTTTGCATTAATAGCTTTCAAGGATTTACTTCTTCCAGGGCAGGTGTTGATTCTAACAGACAACACAACTGTCATGTGGTACATCAACAAGCAAGGGGAACACATTCTTATCCTCTATGCAGGCAAGCAATGATTTTGTGGGAGACTGCTCTCAGTTTACAGCTCAATCTTCAGGCAAGGTTTCTGCCGGAGCACAGAACTCCTTAGCAGATGTGTTGAGCAGACAATTATAGATCCCCACGAGTGGAAATTGGATCCTCATGTATTTCAGAAATTGACAGTGTCATGGGGAACTCCAGACATAGATCTGTTCGCTTCTCCACTAAACCATCAGCTGCCAAAGTTTTGCACAAAAGGTTTCATCCCACAGCTTGGAGAGTGGATGCTCTTTCCTTCAATTGGAGCAATCTTCATGTGTATGCCTTTCCACCTCTGCCTCTCCTCCCAAAGGTACTTCTAAAGGTCAGACAGGACAAGCCAAGGATGATTTTAATAGCTCCAGATTGGCCTCGACAGCACTGGTACCCATTACTGAGAAGTCTGGTACGGAAGCCTCCATGGCCTTTGCCTTGATTCCACACCTGTTGTCCCAGGAGGACAGTCATTTGCTCAATGTCAAACTTCACTCTCTTCACCTAACAGCCTGGCATATTCTGTTTTGAACCATAGAGGGTCTCAACTTCCACAACAAGTTTTGAATGTGATTTTGGAAGCTAGAAGGCCTAGTACAAGGAAAGTGTACGCAGATAAATGGAAGAGATTTTTATTTTGGAGTGCAGCAAAGGATTTTGATGTTTCTGAGCCTAATTTGTGTGGCTCTTCAATATCTTACTGAGTTACTGGACAAAGGTTTGTCCTTCTCTTCTATTAAGGTTCATGCTGCAGCAATTTCAGCTCACTATGACTGTGACCCACCATTGTTTTCTCATCCTTTGTTCAAGCAATTTCTTAGAGGGGCAAAGAATATAAGACCCCACGTAGAGCTCCTACTCCTGCTTGGGATCTCAATTTTGTGTTGGAGAAACTCACTCTACAACCTTTTGAGCCTGCAGCCACTACTGAGTTGAAATATTTATCATGGAAGACTGCCTTTTGTTGGCCATTACCTCTGCAAGAAGGGTTTCTGAATTGCAGGCCCTTATGGCGGTTGAGCCTTTCTTAATTTTCCATAAGGATAGGGTATCTTTCGTACTAATCCTTCCTTTATGCCTAAAGTGGTTTCTAGTGTGGCTTTAAACCAAACTATTCATTTGCCTACTTTTTATGCAAATCCCCAAAATAAAGGGGAAAAGATTTTGCACACTTTAGATGTACACAGGCAGTTGCGATATTATTTGGACAGAACTAAAGGGTTCAGGCAGTCTCAGCAGTTATTTGTTTCTTTTGCTTTGAGTTCTCAGGGCAAGCCTGTGTCAAAACAAACTATTTCTAAGTGGATTGGGTTTTGCATTGCTTTCTGTTATGCCCATCATGGCAAGGAGATTCCAGCTGGGATTAGGCCTCATTCCACTAGGGCTACTGCCACTTCGACAGCTTTTTTGAGGGGGGTGGCAACCAAGGATATTTTGGAGGCAGCTACTTGGAGTTCAGTGCATACTTTCTCTAGGCATTATCACCTACCACTTTACTCTAAGTCCCGGGCTGGTTTTGCCACTGCTGTTTTGCAGGGCATTTTGGCAGCTCCTGCTTCCTTATAGTTTGGCCATCCTCCCTTACCTCTGCTTTGGGATTCTACCCAAGTGTAAGGACTGCAGCAATGTGAGATGAAGAACATAGTACAGTTTTGTACCTACCATAAATGTAGATGTTCGAAGATCCACATTGCTGCAGTCCAATTTACCCTCCCTCCTTCCCCTCTGTAGTTAGAGGTGGTTGTGTGGGTTGGGTTGTAAATATTTTGTATATTGTATATATTGTACATATAATTAGTGCAAGGGTGGTTGGTTGGTTGTTTGCTGTCTTTTGGTTTTGACCTTTATTTTTAGGGTCTTCTGACATCTGGGGCAAGAAAAGACTGAGGATATGACGTCGGTCATGCGCATTTGTACCCTGACGTCCTGATGTCAGTCAAATGCGCCTTGACCGACGTCAGCCTTATACTTTGATATTCGGGCCGACCGAGGACAGCGGACTACCCAAGTGTAAGGACTGCAGCAATGTGGATCTTCGAACATCTACATTTATGGTAGGTACAAAACTGTACTTTTCAAGGAATAAATATTATCCCATTCACTTGTGTACATGTTAAAAAACATTGAAGTGTGCTTGTGTTCATAATAATATTTGTACAAATCACCTTCACAAGCTTTCAGATAACATTCTGCCACAGGTGGAGGCGCTGGCGTAAAAACGCTCTTTCTTTTAAAATTAACAATGTCTGTGTTACTAGTCACACTGTTCATTCTGTTTTTCTTGTTGAAGAACAATTTTAAAGATATATCGCGAATGAAAAGTCTTAAATCTATTAGCACTTCAGCAATATTACTGACCTGTGCAGGTATATATGTAAGTCCTCGATTCAACAAGTTCTTGTCAGATTCTGATAACTCATGGTCAGATAGGTTGACAATTAGGTCGCTCCATCCCTCATCCGACCTCTGCGGTCCTGTTGCTCGCCTGAGTACTTCCTCTTGGACTTTCCTCAGCTGTTCGACCTGCCTCTCAGTATGCCTTGATTGTAAACTGGAAGGGGTAAAAAAACGCTTAATGTTGCTTTGAGCTACTTTTGGTTTAGCACCTTGATTCTGTGTTGTAGAACGCTGTAAAGCCAACTGGTTCGGCGGCGGTGTGTTGTTTGCTTCCTGCGTGGAGAACACTACAGTTCCTCCGTGTGACGTGGGAGCGTTCTCTAACGCAACTGTTGTTATTAAAAGGGGAATGCTCTGAGAGTCTGATGTATCATTGCGTATTACTGGATTCATAGAAGTAGTTAAATTGGTGTTTCTATTGTCTCGATATCTGGGCCAGACAAAAACTTGGCTGTTTGTGAAATCATGATAGTCTCTTTGTAATTTACGTAATTTTATTTGTTGTAGTCTCTCTCCATAGGAGGTTGTCTGATGTAGTACATTGTCTAGCCGTTGTTCAAACATATCCCCTTTAAATTTGATAGTGATGTCATTGTACAAGGTTTCCACCTTGCTACTCAATTCGTTCTCCATCGGAGTGAAATACTCAATCAATAACTTCATGTAATTGTAGCTCAAGTCTAGATTTAATTGTTGCCACCTTTTTAATAGGTCAGGGTGGCTATTGCCATATGATGGCATACAAAGGACTCTCATTCCTCTTGGCACTACTTTGAAATGTAGGCAGGCTTCTAAATGTCGCCTCTGCCATATAAATCTCTTTAGCTTGTACAAGGTGTTTTCTAAGTCTTTGAGCACAACATTAAATTCATGTATAGTATCATTATTGGTATTGTCATTTAAAATACCTGTCGCTGAAAGTTCCATAGTCAAGAAAGGGTTGTCTTTGTTCTCCATAAGTAAATTCCATCTCCTCTTCAGGTCTGGTCTCTCCGGTACATAGTCAAGCTCAACTGCAGCAATATCCATCGTGTGGAGGCAGCAAGACAAAGCCAAGCAGCACAAATGATGAGAACACAATAAAGCTGGTTCCTAAAGGTCCACTCCAAAGAAACGAAGTACAAAGTAAAATGTTGAAACACTGGAGACAGACCACCACGATTGGTAAAAATTGTGTTTAATAGTCAAGGACAAGTGCTTTCGCGTACATGAAGCACGCTTTTTCGGATCCATAAAAACTACATTTTGCAGATGCTGTATATATATACTAAAAGTGTTCTAACTAATAAAACAATCAAGCGATTAGTTAATCAAGCTGTATAGTCATTACCCAATTAGTAGACTGATTTAGTATGCAAAAAACATTTCTTAAAACTAACATGGCAGTTGCTTGCATTGCAAACATATTGAAACCATTTTATGGCTTATAAAACATCATATGGCCCATATGAGTAACAATATATAAAACATAATTTAAAACCATGTAAATTCATTTGCACACTGCCTTTGCTATAGCTGTAAATATGGCCGATACACTTAATAATAATTATTCCATCTCTGGAATGAATCAAAAGAAACTCGAAAGAGCAATGTGTCTTGAGTGAAACAAAATCACTTAAAAAAGAAATCAAAATAGTTTAGTTTATTATGTTAAAACCTATATATTCTATCTCAACATCTACCTGCATACTCATACTAAAACAGCTTATAAATAACTTGCAGATATGTAAAAGAGGTAGTGTTGTATGACTATCTGTCAAAATGAAAATGAAAAAAATGTATAGACAAAACGTTAGCCTCTTAAATAATAAAGCATGCTTGTTTATGCAGTGCTGAAAAAACAAATGTACATTAACCCTGTTAACTTATCAGTTAAAAATCCAATGTCTGTCTGTGAGGATAAACTATTGGATAGATATATGGTGTGTAGAAAAATTATATTATTATTAGTGACAGCTGTTTTGGTGGAGCTGTCCATGAAATGATCGTCTGTATAGGGCATCTAGGGTGTATATCACATGGTCGAAAGCTAATAATAGCGAACGACCACAACTTCGAAAACACCGGAACTCGAAGTTACAGTTGTGGGGGGGCTGCACCCCCCCACACTCCCCCGCTAAATATATATATACCAACTCCAAGATCGCACTATAGTGAAGAAAGGACAAATACCCCTATCTACATTGTAGTGTGACCCCACAATAACAACTTTGAGTTCCGTAGCTTTCAAAGTTGTGGTCGTTCGCTATTATTAGCTTTCGACCATGTGATATAGACCCAGGCTCCTAATTTGCAGTGTTTTTTTAATGGCATTACCAGTATGGTGTTTAAATGCAAGTTTATTTTCAATGGTAATACCTAATAGTTTAGCATGGGATACAGTTTCAATTTCTGTTTTGTTTTGTGAGAAAATAGGAGAGTGAGAGTCAGGTGAGAGGGGTTATGCTGTGAAGAGTAGAAGCTTTGTTTTTTGGCATCAAGTGGGAGTTGTGATTCGGTTAACTAGGTTTCAGTTGTATTGAAGCTATCTTGGGTTATTTGTTGGAGGTGTTGCAGGTTATTTGAGGAGGAGATGATAGTAGTATCATCTGCACGTTGGGTAATAGCACTAACAGGAGAAGCAGTATGAAGGTTGTTGGTAAATATGTTAGAGTAAAGGTCCAAATATGGACCCTTGTGGAACTCCAGTGTGGTTGGTTTGGTATTCTGATAATTGTTGCCTGTTAGTGAGGTAGCTATTAAACCACTGATGGGTGGGTGGGGTGCAGCCGATATTAGAAGGTGTTGTAGAAGTTTTTCATGTGATACAGTATCAAAAGCCTTCGACAGGTCTAGTAGTAGTACAGAAGTAACATTACCTGGGTCGATGGATCTCTGTACAGTATCCATGAAGGAGGTAAGTGCAGTGCTTGTGCTGCGTGAGGGGCAAAAGCAAAATTGGTTGGGGGTGAATAGGTTGTTGTGTGTGAGCTGGTGAAATAATTGTTTATGGATGCACTTTTCGAGGAGTTTGGATAGTGTGTAGAGGATAGAGATTGGATGATAGTTAGAAGGTTCATTGGAGTTTGTGAAGTGGGGTGGTGATGGATTTTTTCCATTGGTTTAGGACATAGGATTCTGTAACTGAGTGGTTAATCAGAATACTAATGGGGTATGCCATGGCTTTGGCAGCGAATTTTAAGTATTCTGGTGGGAGTTCATCAGAGGAGAGCATGGTTTTAATTTTATGAGGTGTGTCTGAATTTCTGTGGTTGGTATTGGGTAGTAAGAAGAGGCTAGATGGTGCACTGTTGCTTTGGTGAAGGGGAGAAGAATTGTCAATGGGGGAGAGAATTTTTCTACATGAGGGCTGCTTTGTGGGGTAGAGGAGGAGGGGGAAGGAATATGATAAGGTGAGGGTAGAGGGAGAGGAGTCTTATTAATTTGTGTATGCTATTTATAAAATTTGAATTGAGCATAGTGGCTATTTGTGATGGTGTATTTTTTGGGCATGGTGATGGAGTTTTGTTTGGTGCCAGGGCTAAGGAGATCAGTGATGATTTTACAGAATTGTTTTGGGTTATTTCTATGGTTACTCAGTTGGTTAGAGAAACAGTTTCTCTTGTCAGTACATACTAGCTTTTTAAGCTTTGTTTCAGAACTGTTTGTATCTAAATAGGTTACATTCATTTTTGTTTTTATGCCATCCTTTCCGGGTCTTGTCCCTATCTTGTAGGAGTTGTTTAGTGGCCTTTGTTAGCCAGGGAGCGTGGTTTGATTTAACTATTTTAGTACGAGGAGGGGCTAGATTGTTGAGTGTGCCTAGGAATATCTTATTAAAATAGTATAAGGCATCATCCAGTGGGAGAGTTTTTAGTGCGCGCCAATCTGAGAGTTTCAGAATGTTGAAAATTCTTGTTTATCAAAATGTTTTAGGTTTCTGGTGGCTTTATAGTTGTGAGATTTGGATATATGTGGAGTGGATCTATAAGTGAAAACAGGTAAGTGGTCGCCGAGTGCATTGGGTAGGGTGTTTGGATTTGAATATTTAAGTAGATCTGAAACTAAGAGCCAGTAGAGGGTGGCTCCTGGTGTGTTGCTTTTGAGCATTCTGGTAGGGTTGGTGACGAGTTGGGTGAACTTGTAGAGGTTTATGCTGTTTGTTGGTGAGTCAGTTATTAAATCTTTCCAATTTATGTTTACATCTTCCATAATAGCTTTGTTGCTAATTTTCAGGGGTGCTTTTCTTATTACAGCAGTAGTATGCTATGCTTTTAGGCAGCACTTTCACCTGGAGACACTGATTCATTTAGAGTCTCACTGGGGAAAATGGCTTAGCTGAGCCTTGTTAGTATATGGAATAGCCTCAAAGAGTAGTGTTTTACTGACACCTATTGGCAAAAAGTGAGCAAGGCAAGGAGTGGGGAAAAAGGGGGGGATGCTATCAGCTGCTGTCCCTGTGAGTCTGCACGCCACTTAATATAGGTAGTACTGGGTTTACTATCAAAATTTCGAACCGCACTCTGTCGACTGTACTATTGTCGAACACGGAAGTTCGAAAACGGGAATGTCGAAGTCAAAAAAACAATCTAGGAATGGGTTTTAACATGGGTCGAGGTAGGGGAGATGTTTGTAGTTCGGAATAATACTGAACACCTACCTCGACCCATGTTTAAAACCCATTCCTAGATTGTTTTTTTGATTTCGACATTCCCGTTTTCGAACTTCCGTGTTCGACGATAGTACAGTCGACGGAGTGCGGTTCGATATTTTTATAGTAAACCATAGTACTGTGCCAATAAATTGAAGTTATTCAAAGGTATTATCGCAAGAAAGCACCTACATTAGCTTAACAGTAGGTTTCAATTCTAATACTGTAGGCTCTTTATGTCCTTAGTTGAGCGGAAAGTACAACAGGCAGCGAGATGAATGGGACCAGCTGCAGGGAGGGGTGGACCAGAGGAGAGTGAGCAGCACCTCAGACTGAAAAAAAAAGAGAGCTCAAAAGGTTGTTAGGGGTATACAGAAAGTAGGTATCTTGAACAAGGTTCTTAGAGGTGAAAATTATAGACACAATATAGGCAGTTTGGTAAAAGGAAACAGGGAAAATGTGATTTGAAGTGTGGCAGAGAGCAGGAGAGCAAAAAATACAGCCAGCAGGTATGGAGTAAAAGCAACAGTTAAGCAGGTAATCATATCACTACAGATAAATGTAGTAAAAACAAAACTATACTTGTGGGAGACCCAGCTAACACAATATCTGAGAGTGAAATAGAAGACTACACTGTACCTTACTAAACATAAATGAAGTAGAAAACAGCAAAACAAAGTATAAGCAACAGTGTAACATTTCGTCTAATAATATAACTTTTGGCTTACAGGGAACCGCATTGCCTGTTTAGGAAGCACATGGCCACATTGATGTCATCTATTAGCAAATAAACTGAGACTGGATAACTGTGCTTTACAATCACTACAGGGAAAAGAAACAATATAGTATCTGAAAAGCAGGTTAGAATTTTGGTGTAATTATTTATGTATGTTCTCATCTAGTACATTAGAACAATAGAGAGAACATAAATAAAACAAAAAATCACTTACGTGGCAAGCAGGCAGCGCTGTGGGACAGGGGAGCATCTACTGTTTATGATGGTATTTTAAAAATGGTGCCACGTTAAGCAGCTACCCCATCTGGACTTCCTCAGGGGGAGGGGAAGGAGGGAGGAGAGATAGCACAGGTAAAATCAGGTGGGCGGGATATGCAGCTAGTGGTACCATAGGAAAAATAAGTCAGAGCCAGCCTAACAGCTGATAAGAAAAAAATATCAGTGAGACTTGGAACTGAAACTGTGGAAAGGTAAGTGAGTGAGAGGTGTGCCTGCCAATTTTCAGGGGTGCTTTTGTTAGTACAGCAACAGTATGCTATGCCTTGTAGGCAGCAGTTTCAGCTGGGAGACGCTGATTCAGAGTCTCGCTAGGGAAAATGGCTTGACTGAGCCTTGTTAGTATGTGCAATAGCCTCAGAGTGGTGTTTTACTGCCACCTAGTGGCACAGAGTGAGCAAGGCAAGGAGTGAATAAAAGTGGGATCTATCAGCAGCTACTGCCCCTGCGAGTAAATTTAAGTTGTTCACAGGTAGTATCTCAGGAAAGCACCTACATTAGCTTAACAGTAGGTTTTAATTCTTATACTAGGCTGTTTGTCCTTAGTTGATCGGGAAGTACAACATGCAGCGAGATGAATGGGCCCTGCTGGAGGGAGGGGTAGACCTGCGAAGAGAGCAGCACTTCAGAATTAGCTTAACAGTAGGTTTCAATTCTTGTACTGTAAGCTCTGTTTGTCCTTAGTTGAGCAGGAAGTACAACAGGCAGTGAGGTGAGTGGGACCAGCTGGTGGGAAGGGTGGACCTGCGGAGAACGAGCAACACTTCAGGTTTAATTTAACAGTAGGTTTCAATTCTTATACTGTAAGCTCTGTTTGTCCTTAGTTGAGTGGGAAGTACAGCAGGCAGTGAGGTGAGTGGGACCAGCTGGAGGGGAGGGGTGGACATGCAGCTCTTGAGTGGCAGGCACATTGCGCTGTGGGACAGGGGAGCATCTACAGTCTATGATGGTATTTTAAAAATATAACAAAAATAACTCCCACATGTTAAAAATATTAACTCCCAAATAGGCTGATATGGCTCAATTGAAGGTTGTGTTGTCAGTTTAACTGTTGATTATAGTTTAAAATCAGTGATGATTCAGTAGCACTGTAGATGGTACATAATATTTATGGCAGTCTAGCTGCAGAAGCAAGCAAGTATCATAAAGTGAAGGCAAAATTTGCTAACTATCAAGAACAGAATGAACTGTTGAAAAGACATGCAACTATAGACACACTAGACCTGCACTGTATTACACTGAGGATGCTTGCAGAAATTTGGATACTCATTCATAATGACATTAGAACACAATTAGTTCAAAGCTGTTTATCATGCAAGCTAGGAAAAGTACTAGAACCAGATTTTTCCTTAAAATGTATTAGTGACTTTCTGAAGCATCTTTATTTTACAATCAGTTTCAGTTGTACTCCTCTTGTTAAAGTGAGTTTTTTTTTTCCAAAAAAAAAAATAAATAAATAAAAATTATATATATATATATATATATATATATATATTTTTTTTTTTTCCATTCACGGTTTATTCTGTTTCTTCAGTTTTTCAGTAGAACTTTATCCACAAAGTGTTGTCATCATAGGTGCTGGACTATATTGAAGAGCAGCTTCTTACTTACGTTGTTGTTATACTATAGCCTCATGTATCTTAAATTCTCAATGACAGGTATTCTACCTGCATGACCTGGGCTTTCTAGGAGGTAAGAAACTCCTACTGATGCTTTTAGCATGGAAGTGCAGCAGACTTTCACTTCTAAGAAAAGAAATCAAGGAGGTCGTCTTTATCAAAGAAGCAAACTGCAAAGACAACCCACTTTCTGTATCTAAAACTATATAATTTGATGTTGCATAAGTAGGCTATATCTAACTTCAGTGGTTTGTTACACTTGGTCTAGAACACGATCAGTGCACTTCACACCACATTCTAGAAGGTAGAAAAAAAATCTTGAAATATTACAAGTTCAAGCCAGCGATCATAAATAAAAACCTAAAATTCATACATTCTATAATACAATGCAGATAAGTCCTTCTATTAAGGTTCCATGCCAGCCTAGGCAAGATAAACAAGGAAAGAGGTATAATAATTCCATATTTAGAATTGTAAAGAAGAGTTTTTGTATAAAACCAGCTGCTCTGCTATTGGAAAACCAGTCTTGTCACATGTAATACATATAACCACTTTATTGAATGGTAGGAAAGTATCTGACAGAAATGCAGTAAATTCAAGAAAAAGATGCAAAATAATGCAAATTTAGAGTTACTCAAGAGTGAGAGTGGATAGGGGAGTTCTAAAGGAAAGACCAGAACTGGTAGCGTTTTTAATAGAATCTAGAACTGAAGCTGCCATTAAAAAAGAAATAATTTAGTACAGCATATAAACTATCGTATGATAACTATAAGAATCAATCAAAGGAGGTTAGAAAGGATTGGGAAGAGAGACAGGATAAGCAATTCACAAAAAAAATAAATAAATAATGGGAGGATATATGTATGTCTCCCAAATATGCAACAAAATCTAGAAGATTTAGGATTTTTGCCTGAAATATTTACATAAATATTTTTATACCCCAAGTAGACTCCAGATAATTTTTCCTCAGGCAGACAGCAAATGTTGGAGGTGTGAAGGGGAAGAAAGAGGTAATTGGGAACAGATTTTCTGGGAGTGTGGTGAGTTGGCGGACTTTAAGGATTCCCTGTGTGATACACTTTCAGAGATGCTGGGTGGGCAGATTGGTCTGAAGAGGGAGATGATTTTTCTGAGCTATGATACAGAATCGGAATTGCCTAGACATTGTAAGGTCTTACTGTGTCTAATAGTGGTGGCTGCCTAAAAAACAATGACTAGAAAATGGAAATCATAATCTTAACCAACTATATTGCAAGGAGTGAATATTGTTACAGATGTAAAATGACTGGAATTGAGATCTTTAGAAAGGGATAGGAGCAAACTACATAAGAAGAAATGGGAATTGTGGGAACAATACATACAAGGGCAGAATGAGGTTTAAAAGGTGGCAGAACTTAAATGAACTATGTAATGTTTGAGAGAAAAAGTGGGTAGATTATAAGTGATGTATAATGTTTGCAACTGGCAGTGTATCAGTATAGTTTGTGGCGTAAAATGCTTGCAACTAGGATTGTGTTGGTGTGGTTTGTTTTCATTTATATAAATGTATAGCAGAGCTAAGTACCTGGCTGTATTTGATTATATAGCCATCTGGATATATCAAGCTGATAGAAGTATACTTTTTTGGACTTGATCTTTCATTGATCACAAAACTTCCTTCATTGTTTATTGCTGGCCTCTACATTTTGTTTGTTTGTTTTTCCCAGCCACCCACTCAAGTGTTGTTTTAATCTTAAACTTGGTGACTTTGGAATTGCCCACCCCTTGCTGCTTTGATTTCAGACACTCCTCCCAGTCCCATCTCATCAGCTCAGTCTACTGAGTACAGAGAGAGCATTTCAGAAGGCCAAACACCATAGTTTCTTAATCTTTAACTGTCTTCTCTTTCCTCCCTCTCCACCTAAAAAAAAAAAAAAAAAACTTACACTTTATTCAGCTGCTTTTACTGTAATTGTGTTCTTCCTATTTTATTATCTTATTTTTGCTTTGCTGCATGCTTTTAAGTGTTCAAGTGCTTTTATTCTACTGCATTTATTACTACTTGTTAGTAGCCTGATTAAATTTATCTGTTATCCTAAGCATCTTAGTTTTGGTTTAACACTTGGGCTTCAGGCCAGTTACTTTACATTTAAGAAGGTTTTTGTGGTCTACACTCTTGTGGACAAACCCTTGTCAAAGCACTGTCTTCACAGGTCCACCCAACTAATAAAATTACTATGTTTGGACAAATCCCATTAGTTTTTCTTGCTAACCTGGTCGACATGGACATACTGGTACAGTGTAGCAACTGCCTCGTTTACTGACAGTCCTCTTCTCCTAGCACATAATTCTTCTACTTTTAAGAAATGCGTCTACATCAGTAACCTGGAATCCATGCTCTATCATGCGCCACAGTCAGTACTCCTGACAAACATGTGATTGCCAGCACAAACACCACACCACTCACATCACATAGCCAAGCACAACACAGCCACCTATGCAGAGGTCCTCAATAAAAACTTACCTAAATAGCAGAGACCTCCAAAACATGCTCACAAACATTCCACACACAACACCAAACACATCACATACAACAGACAACACACCAGTGTCTCACAAACACAGCCCATAAAGCAAAACAATAAACCAGCACAGCCCACAAGGCAGGACAATAAACCAAACGTACTAGTCATTGGCGACGCACTTCTGAGACACATTGATGTCCCCCGAACAAGGCTTGACAATGAAAACATCACAGTCACTTGTCTGGTGCCAGAATCTGCCATATGATGCACACACTTAAGTCTCTCCACAACAAGTCCATGTTGGTGTGAATGACTTGATGTACCTCCCTGGATTATATGAAGAGAGACATGATTAAACTCTCAGAGTAAGTGTCCCAGAGAGGTATGACCCTACCCTAAGCAGCATCCTACCTTCACCAAGAATGATACCACAATACCAACAAAAAATAGACCAACAATTGGCTTAGTTTCTGGTGTCATTCCAAGGGGATCCAGTATCTGTCTGCCTGGGATGACATGGGTGACAGGCCTTGATGTTTTGCCAGAAATGGCCTCTACCTGTCACCTCTGGGATTCCGGATCCTGGCCAAAGTTTTTGCCTCCCCCATTGTGCCTTTTTTAGGCAATGTCCCAAAGACAAATCTTCCAACATAAATGATCTGTCAAAAAGCAAATTGACGGTCTTGCTGCTTAACATTAGGAGCCTTAACCTGAAAATGCACTCACTAGAGACTCTCCTCACACTGGAAGATGCTGACATCTGTGTGGTCAAGGAAACTTGGTTCAGGGTTGCAGAGAGAACACCCCTGCCTTACCAGGCTGTACCTCATTCCACACATTCCAACCCCAAAATGAGGTTGGGAAGACTAGGGGTTGTGGAGTCTCTGTCTTCATTAAGGACAGGCATACCTCCAGAGTGGTTTGCCAACATGATGCACTAGAACTAATCCAGGTGCAACTGACAGCAAGACACCCATTCAAGTTATAGCCAGCTATAGACCCCACTCCATGACTCAGAACACCCACTCTTCATACTTGGATCTACTTGACTCCATCAAGGTACCCCCTAACACCCTGATTCTTGGGGACTTCAACTACCACCATAGACTGGGTGAACTATTCCTGCACTAATGCACTCACCTAGCAGTTCCTTGACTTCAATTCTAATGCACTAGGCCAGCTCGTCTCATCCCTCACAAGGGGAGATAACATTTTGGACTTGATTCTCACCAACATGGGTGACCATTACACCACTCCCACAGTATGTTCTTCCCTAGGGAGATCAGATCATCGGTCTGTCTAATTTTAAGTTTCTATCCCCCCCCCCCAGTCGTAATCGGGCTAAAAAAATTCTCAAAAGCTAGCTACAACCTCTTAAGGGAGGGTATCAGTAGATTCACCCCCCCCCCCCCAGAGGATGCAGACAGCTATGCTGAACAGTATGCCAGTGCAGTATACAAGCACCTGTACAACTGCATGGACTCCGCCATACCTAACGGAACTAAAACCTGCCCCTCAAGGAAACAGACCTGTATGGTGGACACACTCAATCAATAAACTTTACAACAAAAGGAGGAAACTGTTATCCAAGGGTAAAAATGAACAAATTCCAAATTGGAAAAACTCTCTCCTTAACCTCAACAAGCAAATTGGATCACTAGTGAAAACCTCCAAAGCCAACTATGAATTGAAACTAGCCTCCGAAACAAAGGGAAACCACAAAGCCTTCTTCAGTTACATCAGGAACCTCCATGGCAAAGCCCAGGTTTGTTCCAAATTAGTACTTAATGGTATCACTTACACTGATCCAGTTGACTTAGCCAACCTGATAGCAGATAGGTTCAGTGCAAACTTCACCCCCCCCCCCCCAAGGCCCATTCAGCATCCCTGATACTTGTCCCACACCTCACATCTCTGCAGATCAAGTGTTAAAGACCCTATCCAAAGCAAAGAACACAGCTTCCATGGGACCTGATAGTAATCCAAGCTGCATTTTGCACCATCTCCAGCAAGAAGTAGCTTCACCATTGAGCAACCCTAATCAACCACAGCCTAAGTATAGGCTTCATTCCAGCAGAGTGGGGAACTGCCATTGTCTTCCCCTTGCACAGCAGTGGTGCCACTACTGACCCTGGAAACCATCACCCCATTAGCTTGACAAGTCTGATCTGTAAAGCCATGGATTGTATTATTATGGATCTCATAAACATGGACATAGGCAATGTCCTAGTACTTGACCCCAACCATTTCAGATTCATCAAGGGCAGATCTTGCCTGTTGAACCTGGTTGAATTCTTTGAGACTGTTCCCAAAGCCCAGGATGAAGGAAAGTCAGTACATACAGCTTACCTTGACTTAGCCAAGGCCTTTGACACAATTCCCCACTCGGGCATCATTGAAAAGCTAACACAACTTGGCGTAAATCCCTATCTCATCAGGTGAGTGGCCAGCTGGCTCACTGACATGACCCACAAGGTTAAAATAGGTGCCTGAACTTCCGATAGCAGACCTGTCAATAGTGGAGATCCCCAGGGATCTGTCCTGGACCCCTGCTGTTTGGCATCTACTTCTCAGAGGTCCAGGGAAAGGCAAAAGGCCTGTGGCTGACCAAGTTTGTAGACAACTGTAAGTTGGGCACCGTCATTGACTCACCAAGTGATAACATACTGCATGAGGGTCTCACAGCAATTAATGACAGGTGCCAAAATCATGGCCTCAAGTTAAATGCAAAAAAAAGTATCGTCATACCATTTGGCAAAAACACGACCCCTACTGATTACCACATCAACAGCAACCCCCTAAGTACACAACCTGTGGGGAGAGACCTGGGTACTCAGGTTGACAACAATCTCATATTTGACTATCATGTAGCGGCAGTGGTCAGAAAAGGCTTTTACTTTGTTCATCTCTTATGTAAAGGGATTGCTTCCAGAAAAAGGAGGTTATTACCTCTCTATACTCCTCCCTCATTGGACCAGTAATTGAGTATAATGCCCCGTTTCATGTGTACCTCTCCAAACATCTGCACCAAGTGGAAAGGCCACAGAAATACCTCACAAAGAGAATCCATGGCCTCCAACACCTGGCCTATGCAGACAGGCTCAAATCACTATCACTCTGCTCAGTATCATACAGCTTGCTCAGGGGTGAAGGCAATCTTGGACCGTGCCCTACTAGAAATGCTCCATATCTGCAAGTCTAACTCCTCACGCATTACCTGCTCAAAAGGCCTGAATCTAATTTGTGCCTTCAACAAAACCTGCTGGAGACAGGTTTGTCTCCCAGACGCTGCCCTATCTCTGGAATAGATCTCCCATACACATCAGAGTACCTCACTGACCCTCTTCAAATGCAGTCTTGATGAGTTGATGGGAAACCACAAATTTGTCCCAGGGGTTCCATCTGTGTTCCTCATTGACAGGGGTGGCAGCTGCTGAGGTTTCATTTTTGGGGATAAACTCTTGGCTAGACTTGTAAGGGCCCCAGGGCCATTAGCCTAGTAACCTGCTATGCTCCCATGTAGTAAGTGATGGTTTAATAAAGATGTTTCTTGTTTACAAAAGGTAGGAATTGAATAATTTATGCAATATTGCTTAGGTTATATGATCTATAACAATATATGTGAAGTATAATGTTTGTTAGGTTAATATAGTTTGATTAGTTTTATGTGAATGTAACTTTGCCTGTGTCACAAGTGATAGCTCAATAAAGGTGTTTAAAACAGAAAAACAAAAGGAGTAAGTGGAGACATTCTTACAAAACTAATCATTTTGTAGCACCCGCTTTATCCTGTTTGGTTTCAAGGAGCAGCTGAGCCCTATCCCGGCCCACAGTCAGCATAAGGCAAAGAACTTATTCTGACCAAGATGTCAGTCCTTAGCAGTATGCGTGTGTGCATGTGCGTGCACATACATGCACCAGCAGAAAATTTAGAGGACTGCCACTTCACCTAATTGTACTTCTGTGGAACATGGGAATTAGTGAGAGTACCCAATGAAAACTCAAAGTGCACACTTGGAGAATATGCACAAAGCACTCCAGCTAAGAAGTGAATGTAAAACTAGGAAGCTGCAATGCTAACCACTACAGTGCCTACAAAACAAATCACAATCATTCAAATCCCAGATACATATGTGTTTACAGTATTAAGTGCAATTAATAAGGAAAAGAAATAAGTGATCTCTGTTTACTGACTTAGTTGTGGCAGTTAATATACTGAGTGAAAATGATTTCTCCAGTTTAGACCCATAGCCAATTCTAAAATGCACTGCAGCAGAAATCTGAATGCATAATAGTATAGAACCAGTGGCGGTCATAATACGTTTGTAGGTAACCATATTATCACTTCCTGGTAAACTTTCCATCTATTTGCAAAATCCATTTTATCCACTTAGGGACTGTGGAAGGGCAGACCCTATTCCAATAAAAACTGTGCATAAGGTTGGGATCCTAGAACAGTTATGCATGCAAATACACATTGCACACATATGTAAGTGGAAGTCTGAACCTCAGTGGTTTACCTATTTATATCTTTAGGATGTGGGAAGATTGGAGTTTGTAGCAAAAATTCCACACAAGGAAGACATGCAAACTCACATAGAAGACGTTGCCAGGAACTGAATTGGAGAAAAAGTAATGTGAAGGCAGCAAGACTGACCTCAGCATCACTGTAACACACTTAACAAAGATTCAAAAGGAAAACCATGCTGTTAAGGGAATTGGATAATCTGTTTTAATTCATAATACTGCTGGAAATTTGCAGCTTCACAATACTGACTTTCTTAACAATCAGCATCAATATTGAGCACATTTCATTGTAAGATTAACTGGAAGAATAATAGTGAGATATTTTCCATTTTTGAAAAGCTTAAGACTTTCCTGTCAAAGTAAATTGAAAATACAGTGAGGTCTGCTTGCTCACAAAAAAACAGGTATCATTCCATGTAGAATCCACTAGATGAACATGTACTTCAAAGTGATAGTACAGACATCATTAAAGCATCACCAGTACTGCATCCTGTGTTTCCACAGTTGTTGCAGCACACATACTACCAAAGAATCCAGGGAATATGGACATGTAGATGACAAGGTTAGTACATTTTCAAAGCTTAAAAGCAGTAGTCTGACATTGAGGCCTGTCATTGACATCTCCTTTGTTGGGTGGATTTTAGTGAAGATCACACATTCAGGGATGACCATATGCTCATACAAAATATACAGTGATGTAACACGATGTCTACATAACAGCCATTTTGTATCACATTTCTTGCTACCACTGAAAAACCCTGCTTTTTGCTTAGGTAAACACTGACATACTAAATGTCATTGTGGCTGTCATAGTAGCCATGACTGCACAAGGCATTACTTTTCTGCCCTGTTGCAGTAGCAGGTTTGATAACTGCTAAAGGTACTGGAAATTGAATCCAAATATTTAAAGCTAAGTAAATAAGACATTGTTGGTCTTCTTCACAGCCAGAACATTTTTTTTTCTATCATACCCATTTTTTTGCATTACCCTACATCAAATAGACTGGACATGAATGTCGAAAATTAAAATAAGTGTTCATAATAATACCAAGATCTTTATAACTGTTAACGTCAGTAAGGACAAAGGATCTTTCTGTTTCTTAACACGTCTTAACTAACAAAGAACATTATATAACACTTACTGAACCTTAACCCTGAGCTTATTGCCCACTTTCAAATCTTTGACATATACTTATTAATGCCAGGAAAAATCCTCCACTTTATCCGTGAGGAGACCAATTTTACAGACAGCTGCATCCTTACTGTTGAGGATAAGAAAGAAATTATGCATCATTACTATTATGCAAGAAGCCCAGAATTTCTGTATAGTAGTTAATCAAAAATATTAAGAGAGAAATTAGAGGAAAGAAAGACTTGCACAAGAAAAACTGTCAAAAGCTTCAAATACAATTTGTATTCATTAATACAACAGATTCATGAAAGACATTATATCGACCAAGAAACCTTAAGCCATTTGGAAAAAGAAGTGACTGAGGAAGTGCGAAAATATAAAGAATAAAACCTAGAGATTTTTGAAAGTTATAAAAAAGAAACATGGACAAGGAAATGAAAGGGAGCTGATATAGTGCAATATTTATGCAAATGAGAATGCCAAACTAATTAATACAAAAAAAGTTCCAAAGATATTTGAAGAGAAATCAAGCAAAAAGCATCCAGATATTGAAAATTTCATAATACAAAAAACTAAGATCACAAAAAGGGAACATAGAACAGAAGATTAGTAATGTAGATTTTAAAGACATAGAAACTGACATTGTGAAATACCTGTGAAGTGAAGGATTTAGTGTAAAAAAAAAAAAGTCTAACCCAGGTTGTCACAGCATGATGGAACAATGACCCCCCCCCCAGATTAAGGAGAAACAGGTGGAGGGAGACATCTGAAAGAGAAATTTGGACGGGGGAAAGAAAAAGTGATTTAATATAGCACAATATTTATGTGAAGGAGAAAGCAAAACTAATCAATACAAAGAAAAAAAAACCAGCAGCAAAGAAATACAGGCAAAGGCATCCAGATATGGAACATTTTCAAAATACAGAAATAGAAAAGGGGAAGTTGTAGGAGTAGTAATGGAGATGTTAAAGAAATAGATACTGAAGTTATGGATTACCTGCAAAGTGAAGGATCTGGTGTAAAAAAATCCAATTCTGGTAGCGTGATGCAACAATGAGTCCCCATATTAAGGAGAAACAGGCAGAATGGGAAGCATCTGATCACCTGCCACATGAAGGTACTCTGAGCCTTCAGTAGCAAACCAGTACAAAAGTTCATTTGGAGTTGCACAGCAAGGGAAGGGGCAGGAACTAGTGGCAACTCTGATAGTCAATACTCTGGAGTGATAGGCCAGTGAGTTCCAATATGAAAGATCAATGGATGGTGCAAGATGCAGCTGAAGAGAATGTGTCACAGGACGATGTTCTGGAATTTGTAGAATGCCTGCATGAAATGTAAAATAAAGAGTGTGCCCTCAGTTTAGAAGAAAATGATTAAGGGAAGAGTTGCTTAATTTGATAGAGGTGGATAGACATGTTAAGATTGATGAAAGAACTAGATCACACAAAGTTAATAAGACCAAAAATGTTAGAAATGTGATAAAACAAATGAACACAGTAATCAAGAGTATTAACAGAAATTCATGTGATATAACAGAATAAACAGAATATATTACTATGCAGCTAAATTAATAACAGATAACAACAAAAATATAGGGCAATAAGGGAAAGGAAGAAATAAAATGCCATCATGGAAGTATCGACTAGAGAAAACTATAAAGCAATTACCACAGGAAGTGTTAATGTTAGAGTATAGAAGAGGGAACAGATCAACAAAATACTTAGAAAGATAGACATGATAAAAGCAGCACTCAGTATTAGAGCAGACCAGGATCTATTGCACACTATTGGAAATAATAAACTAAGGATACCAGCACAGGCAGACAAACTTAGAAGGTATGCAATAAATATAAATGAAAAGTACAAAATAAGTAATTTATTGATGACCCAAAAAAGTTTTATAGAGAACTGGGAAACAAAGTAAAAGGAATAGAAACAGCACCAAACAAGAAGAAATAGACACATTTTGGAGAAGTATATATGAAGACCCACTGGAACATAAAAATGCTGAATAGACAGAAGTAAAAGAAACAATAAGAAGTTCAAATGTACAGAATACGAAAGGGGATGAAGTAACTGGCAGAGAAATTGAGACAACATTAAGAAAATGTCCTAAATGGAAAACCCCAGGCCCAGATGCAGTACCTAACTTCTGGCTAAAAGTATTAACATATTTGAAGAAAGATTTAGGTCTGAGTAAGAGCTACTTGTATGTGTACCCCAAAATAGACACCAACCTGCTTAACAGGAAAAAGGATACTTTGTCTTGAGTGAACCTGCAAGCTCTCTTAAAAACTATAGACTAATAATAACTTGCCTTCCAATGATGTATAAACTATGTACTGGAATTGTTGCTGACAGCATTTATAGTCATTTCGAAGAAAATACAACCATGGTAGTGTAATAAAAGAAAGTCATATGAAACAAAGGATCATTTGTTGTTAAAGTTATAGTGGAGAACTGTAAAAAGGAGAGGAATCTAAGTATGGCATGGATAGACTACAAAAAAGAATTTGGCAGTATCCCACATTCATGGATAAAAGAGTGTTTAAAAATATATAAGATGCACCCTACACTGATAAGCTGCATCACAGCAACCATGAAACAGTGGCAAACCACTTTGCAGTTAAGCCATGATAAAGGACAAATTATTATTAAAGCGATAAAAATCCAAAGGGGGGATAATCCAGGGTGACTCTCTGTCACCACTGCTCTTTTGCCTTGCCCTTAACCCATTAAGCTGTCTACTTAACACATTATGTCACTGTTGCTTTTTGGGAGCCAAATTATAGCAAAGTGTAAAGACTTCTCTTCATCAATGATTTAAAACTGTATAGCTCATCATATGAGGAACTGAAAGCCCAACTGCAAGTAGTTAAAACTTTTTCAGATGAGATAAGAATGTCATTTAGTCTTGATAAATGTGCAAAAGCTATCTTTAAAGCAGGAAAACTGCAGCACCAAGAAAACATCAGTTTGGGACAAGAATGTGATATAAAAGAACTTGAGGGAGTATATAAATATTTGGGATTTGATGAAGGATTGACAATAAAACATGAACAATTGCGAATAAAACTCTGTAAGGACTATTTTAGAATAGTTAATCTAGAAACAAAGTTCAAGCTATAAACCAATTTGCTCTTCCTGTCCTAACTTACAGTTTTGAAGTGACTGACTGGCCCCAAAAGGCTTTCAATAGATTAGACAGGAACACAAGAAGGATGCTTCATGCTCATCAAATGATTTATAAAAATCAGTGCATACCAAGATTATATATTCCCTGTTGCAAAGGATCCTTGAAATTGATTTCATGTATAGATATGCAATCTTGAGACTGCATACATATCTGCTGACTTCACAAGACCTGAACATAGTGAAAGTTTTGAAACATGAGAATAAATGTAAGATGACTTCTGTTCTTATTCTAGCAGAAGCATATCGGTGTCAAGCAGGAATGAAAATCAAACCAGAAGTAGATAAAAATCAAGCAGCAACTGAATGTGTCAAAAAACAAAAGAAAGAATATAAGGTGAAGGATCATATGAGAAGGAAAGAAATGTGGAGAATGCATAAATGGAGTTGCAAGTATAGAAAACTCCTGGAAAAACTCACGTTGATCAGGATCAAATGCAGGAATGGTTAAGGAGAGGCAAAGTCAAACCAAAATATGAAAGGTTAATACTGACAACCCAAGATAGTGGACTTATGTACACATTGGTTTACAAAGTCCATTGAACATGTGGAAGAAACAGACACATGTAGGTTTTGTAAAAGAGAACTGGAAACACTTACACACCTTGTTGGTGGTTGTGACATACTAATAGCAGAAGGACTATATACTGAAAGGGATAATGTGGCAAGACTGCTGCACTGGGTATTGTGTGAACATTATAATATACTGAAGAAGTAGCTGAAACACGCTGAAAACAGTCACAAAAAGTCATAGAAAAGGATGATGTCTACATCACATGGAATCACCCATTACCAACAGTAGATAGGTGCGAGAAAACCAGATGTAGTGGTCCATAAAAAGAAGAGAAAAATAGCATTGATAATTGAAATCGCTACACCCAGTGACTACAATGTCTTGCATACAGAGAGGCACAAAATCATAAAATATCAGGATTTGCAGGCAGAAATGAGAGCAATGTGGAAGAAGATACCCAGACAGTTCCAATAGTAGTAGGAGCAATATGTCTTATAAAAAAAAAAAAGAATCTACAGTTGCATTTAGGTGTGTTACAGATGCATGTAACTCAGTACGAATTGCAGGAGTCGTCATTACTGGGCATATTGGGGGTGCTGCAAAGAGCACTTCTGCTGACATCAAATACTGAAACAATACTAATTTCATTAACTTTAATCATACTTTGACTTAGGAATGGGGTCCATTCCCATCATGGTATTAGAAACCTAAGTTTTGGAGAAATTAAAAAACTGGGGAGTAACCCTTATGTCACTAGATGTATAGCTAGTTTGGCTCACCGACAGAACACATGTCAAAATGGTGACACAAACTCTATTGGTAGAGCCGTCACCAGTGGCGTACCACAAGGATCTGTGCTGGGGTGTTTATTGTTTGAAATCTATTTTTTGGAAGTCCAGGCTACAGTATATGGCCTTTGGTTTACCAAGTTTGTTGATGCTTACAAAATGGGTCCACCAAGAGGCTAACACAGACAAATGATTGGTGCCAAATCCAAGGTCTACAACTAAATGCAAAAAAAAAAAATGCCATTATTATTGCATTTGGCAAAGTTGAATTTCCCAGTAATTACAGTATTGACAATCCCCCCCCCCCCCATGCTCCAACCCAGTGTTGCGAGACCTGGTGTGACAAAAGAAGGTACGGCCAGCACAGATAACTGGAATTTTGTAAATAATTATATGTCATTTGTGAATATCAAACTAAATTATATAAGATGTTTGTGTTACAAATTTATTAAAACTGTATATCATGTGTATATCAAACTGCTCTATACAGATGTTTGTGTTGGAAAGGTATTTGTAAAGTGCTGTGTTCAAAATGTATCCACAGTGTGCCCTACTGGAAGAGAACAGAAATGTACATGCACTATTGTAACTGTTTAAATGTATATATTTTATTAGTGGAAACTGGAATACAGGAGGTTAACCTTAGTCCAGCAAACTTTAGACAAATTTCTGAAATTAAATTACTTTTTTGGCTAGGCTATAAAGATGTTTTAATGCAGCTACAGACACAAAGTCTGTACTAGGGCACTTTCTGTATTGTCTTTAAGGTGAACTAATTGTTACTTTGGAAGCATGAAGAAATGTAATTGATGTTCTTCATGTTTCACTGTTGCAGTCATCACATTTGGGTTATCCCTGCCAGGGTAGCCCTCGGCTGGCCCGAATACCAGAGACTTAGTATTTCAGCGTCGGTTGCTGTCGCTTGAGGACTGATGTCAGGTCATCAGTAGTATAAAGTAAGGCAGACGACAACATTACACCAGTCTTTCTTGCTGAGGACCCCAAAGCAGAAGCAGTTTGCATGAATGCCGGTCGGCCACTACCAGAGTTTGGTCTATCAAATTGAAGTTGAAGTCTTCTAAAGCCAAGTTCCCCATTGTGGATCCTTTTTTGTTGCACTAACTGATGTCAGAAAAAGTTAATAATTGTCTTGCCTGTGGAAAGCAAATACCACACTGAGACTTTCACTTTTACTGCATCACTTGTTAAGGCCCCGACCACAACGTCCCTCATTGCCGCTTCTGTGCTTCGTTCAACACCAGAATTATCCATCATTGGGCCCTTATTGTAGCCAGATATTTTCGCTTGCAGTCCTCGAATTCCGATATGGCTTTGGTAAGCCATCTGACAGCAGATCTTCTGAAAAAACGTAAAGATAAAGAGAGAGACAGACTGCACAGGTCCAAACCTACCGAGGATGCTTCTGTTAAGCTAGTCATCAGTTCTCCGGTACTCAACGAGTCGCTTTGACAGCCCCTGATGCCCCCGCTTCTGTTGATTCGCAGGCCACTACCGAGACCCTTTTGGAGTCCAGTATGCCGCAAAACTCTTCGACTAAGGATCCTGCAGTTGTCTCAACCTTGGATGGGTCTGGAGCCACTGAGCAGGCACCGGCTTCTGAGGAGGGCCTTTGGAATACCATATCTTGACACAAAATGACATCATCTTTCACGACTACCGTTCTTTCTAAAATTACAGAGTTTCTCAGGCCCAGGGTACGAACCACACCCAAGAAACCGATGACCTATTCTCAGGTGCCTGCTACCTTGCCTCATTCTCAAATGCTTAAAATGGCAGAAGACCTTATCATGCTGATCAGGGGAAACCAAGCAACCCCCTCCAAAAGGAAAAGAGATTTGTCCTCTGTAGTTTTGTCTGAACAAGACTCAGATGAATCTGATGCATCTGAATTTGAAGACATTCAACCCTTCTCCACTTATGAGGATTCTGATGCAGAGGATTCCATTCCTTCAGCCTGTCCCCCAGAGGATTTTTCCTTTGGGGAAACCCTGCAAACTTTAAAGGAGCAATTCCAATGGGAGAGTTAGGACTGCCCTCAGTCTAAAAAGAGACTCAGGGAATTCCTAGCTCTTCCACAACACAGACCCTTGGCCATCCCCCCAGTCCTGGATGTTGTGGAGGATGTTTTCCTCAAATCCAGCTTGACTCTTGATGCCCTTCCTCCTGCTCCCAGAAAACCTGGCAGGTACTATAGAGTCTCTGACTCACACAAATATATTTTTAAAAATTCTACAGCTGACCCTGAGGTAATTTCTCAAGGGCCAAAATGGATTAAAGCTACCTCTACTAAGAATCCCACCCCCTCAGATAGGGATTCCTGAGCATTGGATAGATGGGGTAAGAAAGTATACACCTCAGTTACTCTTGCTATCAGGGCACTAAATTATCAGTTCCATATGCTGAAATTTCAGCAACATACCTTGGAACTCCTTAAACAAAAAATTGCTTCCTTTCCTGCTTGGGCAGAATTTAAAGATTTACAACAGTTAATGCATTCTGCAAGTCAAGTAACTAAACACACCTTGCACTATGGTGTTGATGCCCTAGAAGCTTCTTGCAGGGCAGCAGTCACTGGATCTGTCATTAGAAGGCATGCATGCCTTAAGGAACATCCCCTGCCAGACCATGTCAAATCTAAATTGTTGGATGCCCCCTTGCACAAAGATAACTTATTTGGTAAGGCAGACAAGGTCTTAAAAAGATGTAAGAAAAAGCTAAATCTATGCAAACAGTTAAGGATTTCTTGCAGGTCCAGCCCCCTATGTTCTGCAGGCATTGTCCCTCCAAACACTGGTCCTTTCCTGCTCCCAGTAAACCGGCCCAACCTAGGCCCCGTGGAAGCAGACCCAGGGAATGCAGAGATCTAAGCAGTGGACTACCTCCATTTCGAAACCAGGGAGTTCTAAGCCACCCCCTTATGGTAAGAACTCACAGAAACTCTCCTCCTCCACCCCTTCCCTCTGCCCACCTTCACTTACCCCTGGGAGGGAAACTCTCCTTTCACTCAACAACCTGGGCCACCATTACCAAGGACCATTGGGTTCTGAACATTGTGTCTGAGGGATACAAATTTTCCTTCCACACCCTTCCAACCCCAAAAGGGTTCCCAGATGTACCACCAAATCAGTGAGCAATAGAGCATGTTCCTGCAGAACAGACAGGCCAAGGTTTCTACTCCAGACTTTTACTGGTGCCCAGAAAAGAGGGCAGCTGGCACCCCATCCTCAATTTATCCATTTTAAACACCTTCCTGGTGATCCCAAAATTCAAAATGCTCTCCCTCCAGCAACTGCTACCCATGCTCTCCAAGGACACTTGGCTAGCCACCCTAGATATAAAATAGGCCTACCTCCACATTCCTATCAGGGAATCATGCAAGAAATATCTCTGCTTCAGGGCAGGATCTCAACACTCAGTTCTCTGTGCTTCCCTTTGGCTTATCTACTGCTCGCAGAGTTTTCACAAAATGTCTGGCTCCGACCATTGCCTTTTGCAGACAAAGAAATATTCAGATTTACCCATACTTAGATGACTGCCTTATTTAGGCAGACAGCCAGGAAAAGCTGCTCAAGTACCTGGCCTTTGTAAAGACCCTACTAACCTCCCTAGGGTACACTATCAATGAAAAGAAATCCAAACAGGTGCCCACCCAAAGGATAATCTTCCTGGGAGCAAGTCTGGACATAGCATCCCAGATGGCATACCTTACTCCAGAGAAACAAATTTTCCTGAAAGCCTACTTCTTTCAACTAGCCACCATGCCCCAGCTAACTGCAAGGAAGATACTGCAAGCTCTGGGGTTCATGGCCTCTTGCATACTACTCATTCCATATGCCAGACTGAATATGAGGAAACTTCAATGGTACCTAAAGAGCCTTTGCTGCCAACACTCTCAAGACCTGGAAACTCTTCTACCTATAATTTCTTGCCTCAGAAAAGATTTCCTTTGGTGGGCAACAGTATGCTCCCACAACAAGGGAATGCCTTTCTCCCCTCCCCCCGCCACCCAGACCCTCACCACAGATGCATCAGACTACACTTGGGGTGCACACCTGGATGGCAGATGCATACATGGCCAATGGAGCCCACAGCAAATCCCTCTGCACATCTCAAAAAGAGATGATGGCTGTGCAGTACACCTTGATAGCTTTCAAGCCCATTCTCTCTCCAGGGGCTCTCCTGATCAAAACAGATGACACCACTGTGATGTGGTACATCAACAAGCAGGGAGGACTCACCTCAACCCTCTATGCAGGCTGGCCATGACCCTTTGGCACACACCCTCTACCATGCAGCTACACCTGTTAGCACAATTCCTACCAGGCTCTCTCAACTCTCTGGCAGACAAATTAAGCAGAAATCTTCTGGACCCACAAGAGTGGCAACTCAACAGAAGTACCTTCACCCTAATAACTCAGAAATGGGGAACCATGAAGGTTGACCTCTTTGCCTCCCACACCAACCATCAGCTCAGCAAATTCTGCACCAGGGAGCATCACTGCATGACTTGGAAAGTGGATGCAGTGTCCTTCCCCTGGTCAATCTATCAGTCTATGCCTTTCCTCCCTTACCTCTCATCCCCAGGGTACTGCTCAAAATAAGGGAGGAAAAACCAAGGACCATTCTTATAGCTTTAGGCT
This sequence comes from Protopterus annectens, assembly GCF_019279795.1. NCBI lineage: Eukaryota > Metazoa > Chordata > Ceratodontiformes > Protopteridae > Protopterus > Protopterus annectens. The sequence continues at coordinate 734,094,805 of NC_056749.1, forward strand.
GGCCCTGGCAGCACTGGTATCCCTTGCTGTGCAGCCTGTCCCCGCTACCCCCATGGCATCTTCCTCCGATTCCAAACCTCCTGACCCAGAGGGAAGGGAAATTCATGCATCCCCAATTGCAAACATTCAATTTGGCAGCTTGGCTTATTCCCTAACCCTGAACCAATCTGCCAGTCTCAGTAAACAGGTTCTGGATGTTATCAGTGAAGCCAGATGCCCTATCACTAGAAACTCTTATGCTAATTAATGGAAAAGTTTCTGCACCTGGATCCAGGCTAAGGGAGCCAATACGGCACAGCCCCCCCTCCCTCTCATCCTGGATTACTTAGCTGACCTACTACACAGTGGCCTCTCTTTCTCCTCTATAAAAATGCATGTCTCTGCTCATTTTCACACAGAGCAGCCCCTTTTCTCACACCCTCTGATCAAACAGTTCCTAAGAGGGGCTAGCAACTTGAGGCCACCCAAAAAGGCCCAAACACCAGCTAGGGACCTTAACTTCATATTGGAAAAGCTCACCCTGCCCCCTTTGAAACCAGCTTCCTCTGCACAGCTAAAAATGTTTTCCTGGAAAACAGCATTCCTTCTGGCCATCACTTCAGCAGAGCTGCGAGCACTCATGGCTGTGAAACCCTTCATCATCTTCCATGCAGACATGGTATCCCTTGGAACTAACCCATCCTTCATGCCCAAGGTGGTGTCCAGTGTGGCTCTCAACCAAACCATTAATTTGCCCACCTTTTTCCTAACCCCTAGAACAAGGGCTAAGGATTCTTCACTACTTAGATGTGCACATACAGCTCAGATTCTATCTAGACAGGACTAAATCCTTCAGAAAGTCTGATCAATTGCTGGTTAGCTTTGCTTCAGGGGCAGAAAGGAAAGCAATCTCCAAGCAAACCATTTCCAAATGGATAGCACACTGCATCCATTTCTGCTACAAACAGCATAGAAAGCCTCCCCCAAGGGGCTCAGGAACACACTCCACCAGAGCAGCTTCCACCTCTGCAGCTTTCCTCAGAGGAGTCCCCACCAAGGACATCCTGGAGGCTGCCACCTGGACTTCTGTTCACACTTTTATCAAGCATTACCACCTGCCTCTCTTCTCCAAATCCAGGGCAGGGTTTGCCTCTACAGTCTTGCAGGGCGTCCTAGCCAGCCCCTAGTTTCATTGACTGCCTCCACCATTTTCCTCAGCTTTGGGAATCAACCCAAATGTGATGACTGTAACAGTGAAACATGAATATAGTGCAGTTGTATACACTTACCATAAATGTAGATGTTTGAGTGTATTCACTGTTGCAGTCCTGGTTTCCCTCCCTCCATCCCCCTTCTTCTCTTTCTCCTTTTATTACCTTTCTAACTTGTTGTTCTCCTTGCCTTAAAAGGGACATATTGGCATTTATTTTCCACTGGTGGGGTTTCTTCCACCAGAGCCGGGCCTCCTACTTGGGAGCTCCTGACAGGTTAGGGCAAGAAAAACTGATGTAATGGTGTTGGCTGCCTTACTTTATACTACTAACGACCTGCCGTCAGTCCTCAAGTGACAGCAACTGATGCTGAAATACTAATTCTCTGGTATTCGGGCTGGCCGAGGGCTACCCTAGCAGGGATAACTCAAATGTGATGACTGCAACAGTGAATAAACTCAAACATCTACATTTATGGCAACTGTACTTTTTATAACTTCCAGCATCTGTCAAAGATCTGAGCAAAATCCCTTGTATGAGTATTTTTACAGGTAGATGCTAAATGCTGCCTGCTTCAGCAATGGGGGTTTGAATGAGAACTAGAATTCAGATAACCAGAAATTATGTCATTCTGCAAGCTATCCTGGCAGTAACATTTTAGATATTATTTTGAGAAGTCTTTTAATGAGACAGAGCATTCTGCATTCTGTCTTGGACCTGACAAAAAGAACCATTCACCACATCTGCCTTGCTCTAATAGTAAGTTTCTAGGGTATAGTAATTCTCTTAGATTCAGTCAGGAACATAGTAAAGCTTAAGTTTAGCTTTTGTTTTTCTTTATTTGTGTGAGCCTGTACTGCAGTATTATTTTAAATATTTCCTGCGATTTTGAACTGTGATGTCACTGTGACTATACATTTAGCATTGTCTTGTTCTTTTGTTATTTGTTATTAATTATACAATGACTGGCCATAAACATTCAAAAACGAGCACGCTGATTGACCAGCCCAACCAAGTATATCTGCTGATTTTTTTTGTGTGTTTGCATAGGAAGCAATGCAGAAAGGAAGATCTCTGTTCCTTTAATCTCGCTATGTTATACATTTAACATAGCGAGATATCTTAAAAAAAAGCAATGGAGATCTTCTTTTCTCCATTGCTTTTTTTAAAGATATCTCCCTATGTTAAACTTGTTTAACATAGTGAGATAGCTTTAAAAAAGCAATGGAGATCTTCCTTTCTCCGTTGCTAACTCTGCACAGCACTGATGTACTGTGTAAACATGGGAACACGACCCTTACCTGTGGAAGGGTAGCACAGAGGCATTATACAATGACATTATTTAAGAAATGTAAGTATTTTTTTTTCTTAAATAATGTCATTGTGTAATAGCAATAACCCACAGCTGGGTGTGGGCAATGCTGGATTTACCCACAGTTGGCTTTGGTCACTCGGGCTTTGCCCTCATGACCAAACCACACCAACCATGGCTAAATCCAGCATTACCCACACCCATCCATGGGTTATTGCTTAAATATATTTAAACCTTTCATTGTGGATGATCTGTGTAGAGATATTTAAGTTTTGAGATACTTGCATATTTATTTGGTGACACTGTGTGGGCCACTCCTATAGCACTGGTCTTGGTCAAACTACCATTTGTATTAGTATTAATATTACACAGTAAAATTGGACACCCTTTGTTAAGGACCTTAAAGTAGCTGTCGAGGAGCGACTGGCAGCAGTGGTAACTATCTTATAGTCTGGGCAGAAGGGGTGTAGCTAGTAAACCTTTGCCAGGGTTTCCCAGGTGGGCATGTGTGTAAATAAAACCTCAAAGGCTGTTTGTGTCAGCTACTTGGGCAAGGACAGGAAGCACTGGTTGGACAGAGAGGGTGCTGGAGGTCTTGGCTTAGTCGCTCAGCTGAGATCTCAACTATATAGTTGTGCCAGTGGGGAATCTTATTGGGGATCTGGAGGATGAGGGAGAAACCAGCCCCAGACTGACTGTGCTCTCTGTGTGCTCTTAAGGGAAATTGCTGTTGATGCAGAGAGCTGCATCTGGAAATACTGTGTGTGAAGCTGTTATCCTCCCAGTGAATGTCCCCCACTGTTACCAGTGGTGAGGATTGAGGTTCCTTGATTACTGGTTGGCAGTGGTGGGTCATCACACCTGGGAACACAGGTAGATAACAATCTGAACTTCGACCAACAAGTTTCCACAGTGGTCAGGAAAATCCTCTATGTCATGCACCTCATAAGTAAGGGCATTGCATATAGGTCTGAGAATGTTATAGCACCACTGTACTTGACCCTCAGCAGAACATTAATAGAGTACAATTTCCCTTTTGCATGTACCTCAACAGACACCTTCAGTAGCTGGAGAGACCACAAGGTTTCTCAACAAGAAGATATAGGACCTCCAAACCATGCCATGACATACGTGGATAGACTGAAAGCCCTGTCACTGTACTCTGTATCATATTGGCTTCTGAGAGGTGACTTGTACCTGGCCTACAGGGTAGGCTCTGACCCTGCACTGATGGAAATGCTGCACATCCACACATGTAATGGCACAAGGATCACTCACTTTAGGGATCTTAACCTAGCATGTGGCATTAATAGAACATGTTTGAGAGACAGATATCTCCCAGAAATTGCCACTCCTCCGAAATAAATGTCCAAATCATGTGAAGCACAGTTCTTCCCTGACCCTATTCAAGCACAACCTAGACAAATGGATGGGAGAAAACAAATTCACCCCAGGGGTGGCACTCATGTCCCTCATGGGCAAGGGTAGTCCGTTTTGCTCTGTGAATTACATCCACATAACTTGTGATGAACTTGGCTAGGTTTGTAAGGGCTGTAGAACCATTAGTCTAGTAACCTGCTATGAACCTATGTCAACAGTTCTTAGGGAGCATATTACTACAGCTGTTATAGAAGGAGCATGTGATGTAATGGCAGCAATGGCCATCAATGCATTGGCTCACATCACAGATTGTAATACCCTCTTGTAGCTGTATTGTACATCCACACCTCAATATAGTATATGTCAATGAGTGCATCCACACCACAGTATAGCATATCTCAATGACAACAGCTTTGACATGTCAAGTGATCATATGGTCATAGGACACTATTAGGCTGATGGCCAACATCACATGAAATCATAGCCATTATTATAATATGAAAGTAAAAATGCCTGTATGTATATTATGGAAGATAGACTTTTGTGCATATTTGTTGGATTGCATTGCATTCTGTCACCATCCATATGTTACATGTGTAGCACACTATTACAGAATTAGCAATCACAGATGCAGTGGTCTGGGGATGTCTTGCATAGGCTCATGGAAGGACTCCACTTCATGATGTGTGTATGCATATGTGACCTGAAGACATGCTTCACTCCTCTGCAGGAAGGATATCATGTAGACAGAGGACAAAACTGGATGTGTAGGACTACATGAATCATACCCCAAGTGGTAGTGAAATGAAGAGGAATTCTAAAGATCACACAATGATCATAATTTACCAGCAACCAAACACACAGCAGTACACTGGGCCTGATATGAACATTACACCAGTATAGGCATTGAGTAGAAATGTTATGCAATGTCACAGTAGCAACACCACATGTATCTGACTGTCACATTGCAGTATATGGAGTATGATGATATCATTGTATGCTGCGGAGAATACTGTGAGCACTGTAGGGCAAGGATGTGAAGTCACATTCCTGTGCAAAATTGTCTCATAAGTGATAGTTGTATGTATAGACACACAAGTAGCTTGCTATCAGATTAGAACACCTATATGTGTAGTTAAAGTACATTGCAAACACAATAATATATGTTACTGCCACAGCACAGGTTTGTCTTGAATAGAGTGAATGTCACACAGGATGACATAATTATTGTATGCTGCAACAGGAAGTTTTAAGGGGGTGTTGGAAATAACTGTGGACTCACATATCATTCTAAAAGTACCTATTTACAGAGCACAGTACTTAATACAAGTGTCAGAGAATACTTTATAGCTGATGACATCAGCAGAATCTGGTGAGAGGAAGATGGTAATAGCAGTATCCCACATGCTGGGATAAAATGCTCTCTTTAATGTCAAGCAAAGGCATAAACACACAAGTTAATTGCAGTGACAAAAAAACCTTTACCTAAGTACACTGACTAGAGAACTGTGTATTTAATGCAAGCACCACAGGACAAGTCTGACTTGGAGAGTGTCAGATAACACTTTATAAGTGATGGCATCAGCAGTGTCTGGTGAGAGGAAGATAATAACAGTATCCCACATGCTGGTGTAAAATGCTCTCTCTGATGTCAAACAAGTGCACATACACACATACATTCACACCAGTTGACTTCAGTGAGAAAAGAACCTGTACTCAACTGGAGACCTCAGTACTTAATACAAGCACCAAGGCACAAGTCTGACTTTTATATATCACCTGATGGCACACCAGTATGGAAAGGTGCACGGCTGAAAAGTCTGAGTAGCAAAAATCAAAATATAGCTAGCACTCTAGTAGGTTTATTTAAACTCACCATAAACAGACCAGTTTTGGCATCACACCTTCATCAGTGTTACACTAAAAGCCAAAAATACCTGCCTTAGAAAGCAATGAAAATGCAATGATTGGTTGTCTATAAATGCTGATTAAGCCTAGGTGAAAACACCCCCCCCCCCGCAGCTTGATGATCCACATTTTGTCCCTTCTGTCTGAAGTTATTCTATCAGTAATTATAAAATTAAACTTAGCTGAACCCTGTGAAATTGAATGTTTATATAAAGCATTTGAACTACGTCTGCACCTTATATCACTAAGATATTTTAAAGGGTCAAAAGGTCTACCCAATATAAAATACTGAGCAACTACAGGTGGCAAAATAAATCATCCAGTCAGTATTACAACTACCAAAAATATTAATATCAAAAACAACACAGTGTTTTTTGGAAGTGAAACTTTTGGTTTTGCATATGTACCTACAAAAAAAAAAAAAACGATTACCACAAGGGTAGCAACCTGGTAAGGTATGACCCTCAATGGTAGTTTGATGTATGTTGTTAGGGCTGGATGTAATCAATTTCTTATAATGATTAAACCAGCTGCCCAATGTTTTACCTTTCCTATATGAAAATAATCACCTTGATGGTAACAAACTGCTTAAATGTTCATCTATTAATAAAATGCCCAAGTATGTTTTACGAAATCTATGAAAAATTGTGTGTTACTACCATAATTAGTGACTAGCCTCTAGGGTTGTGTGATTCTTCCTGGTCTTATATGGTAACAACTGGGATCGATCAAAAGTATTCACCAAATTGGAAGGATTAACTACCTGGGTATAATTAGAACCTCTGTTGTTAAACCTCTTAATAAGGTCTTGATTCTGAATTGATAAATCATGTTCAGAAGAACAAATCCTACTTGACCTCAAAAACTGAGATTTGGGGATCTTTCTTGTAATATGAAGAGGATGGCAACTATTAGAATTTAAAAGATTATTGCTATACTGATGTTTCCTATATATTGTACTGGCCAAAGTGGCATCCTCCTGCGCAGATACCATCACATCCAGAAAAACAATTTAGTTTGATGAAAACTTAAAGTAAAATTGATCTCCCATTTATTTTCATTAAGATATGCCACAAACTCTTGTAAATATTCCAGGTCTGATTGCCACACAAGCAAACAGTCATCCAAATACCTATGCCAGATACCTAATGAATCCAAGAAAATGTTATGATTATTATCATAAAGTATTTATTCTTCAATATAGCCCATGAACAGATCAGCAAAAATGGGCAAAAGAGGCCCCCATAGCTGTACCTTTGTATGTTGTAAATAACATTCATCCTTAAAGTAAAAAACATTTTTGTTTAATACATGTGGTCAGACATACAAAAAAAATTTATTAAAACCAGGACTGTAAATAGCAGCATGGTTTAACCAGTATTCCGAGGCTAATAATCCTGCCCAATGGGGAGTCTTGGTATATAGGGCTATAACATCTAGTGTACAAAGATACCAACCTTTTTCAAGTTGAGTATCCTGTATAATATTGAGAAAGTCTGTCGTATCTTGAATCTGAGATCTAACTAAACCAAATAATGGTTTTAAATATTGAGATAATAGGGATGATAGTGGCTCAGTTAGTGATCCCCTCCCCACAACAATAGGTTGTCCTGGGGGTTGCCATAAATATTTGTGGATTTTAGGTAGTAAATAAAAATATTGTTTAGAGGGATCTGGAACTGTCAATTGATAAACCCTATCTTTGGAGATGATCCCTTCCTCCAATGCCAACTCCAAAAATATGTCTATTTCAGATTTAAATTTAAAGATAGAGTCCAAAAATATGTGTTGATAAAACTGGTGGTCCAGCAACTGTTTTTTAGCCTCTGAAAAATACGTAGACCAGTTCCAAACTGCTACAGAACCACCCTTGTTTGTAGTACTAATTACTAATTGTGTGTTGTTGCTCAAAGTTTTTAAGGCTTGGTATTGTATCATGGTTAAATTGCTCTTTATTTTCCTGTAAGAAAAATGTCAATCACAAATTATTTGTTGTTGAAAAACCTTCACATACTTATTCACAGGAGGTGAAAAGGTAAATAGTCTAAGCTTGAACCCAATCTTATCCTGTTCAGTGTTAGGTTTGTCATAAAAAAAAAAAAAAATAATTTCAATGTTTTATAAAAAAGAAACTACCATTGAGGGTCATACATTATCAGGTTGTTACCCTTGTGGTAGTTGTAGTATTTGAAGGCACATATGCAAAACCAAAAGTTCCACTTCCAAAAAGACTTCTGTTTTTGATATTAATATTTTTGGTAGTTGTAATACTGATTGGGTGATTTATTTAGCCACATGTAGTTGCTCAGCCTTTTATATTGGACAGACCTCTCACCTCTTTAAAATCATAATTTCTGAACATCTTAGTGATATAAGGTGTAGACGTAGTTCAAATGCTTTATATAAACATTCAATTTCACATGGTTCAGTAAAGTTTAGTTTTGTAATTATTGATAGAACTTTGGACAGAAGGGACAAAAATAGTTGGCATATTTTACTAAATAAACAAGAGAAAATGTGAATCATCAAGCTGGGGGGGTGTTCTCACTATTTATAGGCAACCAATCATTGTATTTTCATTGCTTTTTAAGGTGGGTATTTTGGCCTTTTGTATAACACCGATGAAGGCTTGATGCTGAAACTTGTCCATTTTTGGTGGGTTTAAATAAACCTATATTTATTTTGGCTCACAGACTGGAGTGCTGGCTATTTTTTTATTTGTGCTATCAAGTCTGACTTTTACAAGGCTTCAGGACAGTTTATAGTGAATGACATCATCACTGGGTGTTGGATTGAAGATGTTGGGAGGCCTGAATGAAATAGATGTGTAGGCATGTCCAACTGTCAAAATATTGGTACTCCATGGGATTGTAGTGATGACTGTAGGATACACAATTATGCTGTTCTGACTAGACAGACACACACACACACACCAATTGACTGCAATGAGATTAGAACTCAAACCTAAGTACACAGATTAGAGAACTTGTACTTAATGCAAGTTTCACGGCACAAGTCTGACATTTAGAAGTCCGCAGGACAATTTATAGTGTATGATATCACTGGATTGAAGATGTTGGGAGGCCTGTCTGAAATGGATAGCTAGCCATGTTAAAGATCTGCATGTTACCACATTGATGAGTGTGCAATGTGAACCATTTGCTGTTGTGTTTCCAATGTGCAGGCATACCTTAAAAAGACAGGTTTACAAGCTATTTGCAAAAAGCTGTCCACATTACTACAATTTTTGGAAACTCTGAATGTGTATTGTCATTTTAAAGGTGTGCATGGTATATAAGAAAGCATTATGTATTTCTTTAGTGTAGTTGATATATTTGGGAACAAATACTGAGAGACCAAGTTTGAAGTGCATGGGTGGAGACAGATTGCTGTGTAAATATGTGTTCTTTCCTTTACAAGTGCCTTTCCTTTGTGTTTTTACATGTACTTTCATGGGATAAAGACTAAATGGACAGTAAACATAAGTAATGCATGCTAATGTGCACTTTCCATAGCTCACTGCCGAGTAGTTGGTTTTCCCGATCAATGAGAAAGTGTTAGAGCATGCGAGATGTGCATTTTTACTGCTTTCTCTGTTTGCGCATAGTTAAGTCATACGCAAATGCAAGCCTCATTGCTAAAATTGAGAATTCTGAGTATTGAGTGTATGAAACACACCTGCTGCTTAGCTGACTGTGTGGCAGCAGGTGTAAATGCATTTATTTTGCAGAACATATGATATAGGGTTCAAATCCAGGTGTATGTAATAGTTTTAAATAAGTATTTATAATACACAGAAATAATTTTTTATTCTAAATTCACTATGTGTTACATTAGCACAGCATGTTTAACTGGCATTGCGTGGAGGTAACCTCACTAAAGAAGAGATATTCACTGTTGGTTGGCATTGGTGCATGATGTTAAATTCCATGCAAACATAAAGGGCTCCATTACTTTTTATTTACTTATGTGTGTTGTGCATGATACTATTTTTTGACCAGACTAAAGGTATTAAATGGGTTAGATAGGTTAAGTGTGAAATGTGGAACAAGCACGGGGAGAACAAAGGCAAAGCAATATAGAAATGTGCAGGGGGAGGTAGGAAAAGAGCCATAGCTGTCCATTTCTTCAGCAGTGTAAAATTAATTTGCATAGAATATTGGCTGAATTTGAACTATCACCTCAACAAAGAGGGGTGACACCAATGCAATCATCTTGTATACCCAAGAGAGCTATGTATGAGACAATATTTTTTTTTTTTTTTTTTACTTTAGTAAGAGAGGAATTTTACTTTAGTAAGAGAGGAATGTTAGCTAAGGGAAGTGAGTATTTCTGGGTCGGGTAGGTGAGGAAGCAGATGCAAACAGGTCAGACAAGACACAGGGACAGTGAGGGACATGACAGGTTGGCGGCACTATGATTGGGGTTAGGGAGGGGAAAACAGATACCCATAGCTATCAAAGACACAGGGATAGTGAAAATCTAGTCCTCAGCTGTAGGACTGTCAGCATTGTCCCCTTACTCCATGGGCTGTTGGAGTGCTTGATGTCTTCTCCTACAGACTATAAGGGAGAGCAGCCTCTCCATCTTCCATAAGTGTGCATGACCCTGTGCACCAACCCTGGCATCTTCTGGTGGGTGATAAATTCCCCACCTCTGCCAGTACTCTTGGTAGGTACCACAGCACCAGCTACTGGGATAGTGCTGCCGGGGGGGGCGGGTACAGAGACAGCAGAGGCCTTACTGCCAGGTTGGGTCCCAAATGTGCTGGGTGTCTGTGTCAGAGCCAGTGGAGTGGGGACAGGCTGATCCACTGGAGTTAGCCTACTCCCCTGTGCTATAAAGCATTTTGTGATTTGTCAGAGATGGATGATATGGAAACATTTTGATGACACATAGAAAGAAAAAAAAAAGAAATAAGGGTTTGGTGAGAAAAAAAAGGGATATAATTAGTACCATCATATGTGACATACGATGCATTATCACAATAATAAAGTATTTTATCAGAACTTTTATATTTAAGTATACTTCTTAACAACTACAAACTATAATTAAGGATTGCTCAAAGTAATCCTTGCAATGTGCATATATTGCACTTATGCTTGGTCCAGTTATTCAGATTAAGTTAACAGCAGGACATTTATGTCACTTGTGTAAAAATTTATTTTATGTAATATTTTTAAACTATTTTATTTTTGTTACTTGTGGTATCTGAACCCACAGTCTTAGACTTGACTCCTACAGTTGGCCTGTGCTACAGACTGAAGCATGCATGCTTGCTTTTACAGTTAGGATATGCATGTTTACTTTGTGGTCAACTGTATGGAAAAAATAAATTTAGAATCTAAAATAATACTTCAATTGTGCTGTATACATGCCTCCCTCAGTCTCTCTACATGCTCTGCATGGGCCTCTCTATTCGCCATAATCTGTGCATTGGTTGTGGAATAAAGGGAACAAGAGAAGAGCATCATGTATACCAGACTTTCCTATATGCATCTTTCTAGTGTCTATAAATTATCTTTATCAATATATTTAAACTGAGATGTTACCAGTCCTGAACTCATCCAGCCACTGATTGAATGTATTCCTCTTGCACCTTTTCAGGTCATTAAAGTGATACTTACATTGTTCTCCAGTGCATAGAATGCCAGTTGCACTGAATAAAGCCTTAGTTAGACTATTCTAAGTTTCAGACTTGTACTGGGAGCCGGTATAGTCCCCCCAAAAATGCCATAAGCTGTGAACCTTTACAAGGAGTCCAATGAAGATTCTGGACTCCTCAACACCCCACCTCTGTGCCTTAAACTGGGTACCTTCCCATCTACCACCAGACATGTCCAACCAGGAAGAACAGCAGGAGCTAAGAATGATTTCCTGCCAATGCCTGTTATCGCACAAACCCGAACAATGATGCCAACCATGTTTGTACAATGTTAGGCAGAGAGTAACATTGCCAAACAGAGAGGAAAGCAGTTTTGGAAACTGGAAGAATAATCTGACACTTTGCATGAGTTTGAGGGTTGTTTATTGCTATAATGGTAGGTGATTTAAATTTGCAGACATACTGGGGGCATAAATTTCATGAAATTAAATGTTTTTGGTTTGACTTTATACATTGATAAAACCGATTTTTACAATATGGGATTCAAACCTATGCATAAGAGACAAAACATTTCTTTTCACAGTGGTGATTTTCCATCCTTGCCACAGAAGAAGTACTTCTCAGACATATTCATGAATTTTATATAAATACACATGACAGATTGAGGGGTTAACCATGTATGTGTGTGACCTAACAAGGTCATAGTTTATACATCCGTGTGTGTATGAGTATTATTGAAGTCTGAAGACCATCCAAGGCCAGAGAACACAATTATGATTACAGAAACATAGGAGTCAGTATACCTTCATTCATACATATAATTCATATGAGCTCCACTGCCATACATACTTATTATGTGTAATATTTGTATGTGATATTTAATATAAACTAATATGGAACAACAATAAAAATATTTGTAATTTCATGTATTATAACCCAGGACCATCTGTATTGCAGCCAAACACTTGCACCTGCTGCAACAGGAATAGTTAAGTAACAGTTGTATATTTTCCTATTCATTATTAACTTATGTGCAACACTGTTTAGCATGTTTGCATGGTGCCCAACATCCTTGAGTGAATGTACCCATTTTATAATTGTCTACTCTCCACTTCCTCTCTGCAGTTCTAGAATTGCAGGTGTTAGGGACAATTGCTAACTGCAGTGCAACATCACCAAGCAACTTTGCATGATGGAAAGCAAAAGATGCAATGATGTATCCTTTTTGAATTCTTGAATGTCTGCATCCGGTCTGCAACTGTTCTCTCTGCTTCTTGTGTGGGCCATTAGTCCAGAATTGTGTGATGGTAATCATCATGCAAACATGTTTTACCCTTGTGAGCAGTGTTTATTAGGTTTCATCCTTAAAATACAATGGTGGGACATGAACCATGATCTACAGATAGTATATGCTGTGTGGATCAAAGTGTTTAGCAGATGTGCTACACACACAGGTGATTCCCAGGTGTACTTGTATTGGTTATCAAAGAAGTATATTACATGACATTTATTGCATTTATCCATTTCCTGTATTTGTGCTAAGCCACTCACTGCACAAATGCTGGCATTTAAAAAAAAGAAAGAAATCTATAAAATAAACAGCAATATAAAATATATGTTAGTACACATGAAAGACTTTTACAGAAGTCTGGATTTGAACTCTCACACCAATGAACCTTCAAAACACAGTAAGCATGTCATATTCTTCTTTGCCACAGAAACAGCTTTACAGCAGAGAATGAAAATCATTGTGCATACAAGCAAGTTCAAAACCATCCACAGTATTAACAAGACAAATGGTACTTGTACACTTCTCAGATGTTTGTACATGTATTAATTTCAGATATACTGCAATGAGTGATCATGCAACCATTTATGACTATTGTTTGCAGAAATGCCTCTCTGTGTTATCTCTGTATGGTGTTCATTCTTCTCTTAGAGCAGTGATCTGAGACATACAGGCTGTAAGGCATTTTGAATCATTCTCCTTAAAATGTGTGAGAATATTAAATGGCAATAATATACCATTTTCAACAAATGCAGGGGAGGTTGGATGTTACTGAACAGAAACTGTGAACTGTATGCTGCTTATTTACATTTAAAACGTTGATACAATTCCTTTTACACTTTGTAAATGTAACCTGGCTGACACATCCACTGGAGGTAAGGGAGTCTGAATTGCTGCTGTGTTTTTTTTTTCCCTACCATTAATCATTCACCATTGTAATCCATTAGAAACAAACACAGAGGGAGTTTCTGGACTATGTTTACATCAGTTACATGGAATCAAGAATTTGGGATTCAACACTTCTAATGAGTTCGCACCTCATTTGCAACCTCACCATGCTCATGGGCCTGAATCTATTCTATAAAGAGGTAACTGTGTAGCTAGGTAACCTGAAAGTGAGGAGACTTGTTTATGTGGATAGCACAGAAAAAAATTACTATTACTTTAGATTTATCTGCACAGAAGACTACTGATCTTGCTAAGGTATGATTGCATTTTTCAGTTATATACTGGATACGCTCACATGTCACAAGGAAAAAAATGTTTTCATATATATATATATATATATATATATATATATATATATATATATATATATATATATATATATGGATTCACTTTATGATCTCGAAATACTGAATTTCAGTATCTTGAGACTATGAAGCCAAAAAACCGAAACCCCAAAAGCAAGAAATTCAAAATCGCGAACATAAACACACCATACACCACACAACATATACACCGTCCTCCTCACACTACAACAAACAAACAAAACGCACACAATCACAACAATACAAGTACACAAACCTACTCTACATATAAGCAGGGGGCAAGCCCCCCTGCCCCCCCACCCCCTCTTCTTATATATACTAACTCTGAGGTCGCACCAAACAGAAAAAGACAGTGAACTCACCACACACACACATCACATATGTACAAACACCAGCACTTTCAGCACTTACACACTCATACCTACCTACCCTAGCCCACACCTAAAACTTCCAAACACACTCACATGCACTCAAATCCCTACCCAAAAACCTTAAAAAATACATTCACTTACCTTAATCTCCAGCCATATCCACACACCACAACGTACATTAGGAACACAGTACATCCCACGTCACACAGCGCACCACCACAACTGTGGATTTGACATTTCTGGATTCATGCTTATGATGTTTCGCTATTTCGGAAGTTCGGCTTTATAGTCTCAAAATACTGAAATTCAATATTTCAGTATTTCGAGATTCTAAAGTGAACCTATATATATATATATATATATATATATATATAATGCATTAGCAAATGCTTCTTTTATCTGTATGCACTTCTTAGAAGTTTACTGATGGCATAAACATTTTTGTCAGGACCTTTTACTTTCCCCGATGCACAACCTTATTTAACTTTTATCACAAGTGTTAATGTTACAAATGTTTCCCTTTACACTCTTCTATTGTTATTTCAGTGTATTGTACATGTATATTGTCAATGACACAGGGGTGTTAGCCTTCTAGAATGACCCATATGCACTTCTAGGGGAGTGCTGGCCACAGCTGGAGGGGACTAGCAATTGCATAAAAATGAATGTTAAATGGTGAATATGTACACATGTTTTTGGGACAGTTTGTTTGATGGCACTTATAACAATTCACTGATTCTTTATTCCTTTGTTTGGTACAGAAATATCATTTGCCTGTTGTTTTGGGGTGGGGGAGTCAAGCTCCACCTCTGTGTTGGCACAAACAAAATTGTTTGTACAGTGGTTTGCTTTGCTATTGTTACTCCTTGTTTTGGATCAAACATTTGTGTGAGACTGTGAGTTTTTGCAACCACATAACCTTTTTTCATATTTCAACAACTTGAAAGTTTTTTTTCCCCAGTGGGTAATATTGAAACACTAATAATATGTGTTATATCTAATCAGGATTTTTATTAATCTGATATTTTTGTGTAGTATCCCTCTTTTGTCTTTTATGTCACATAGGACTGTGGCACACAAGCATCCCAATCCCCACAAACCCCCCTTTCAATGACCCTGAAAATGATGTCATTGTTCAAGCATTTTGGTAAGATGGTGCCTTTTTGCTTTTGACAGGATGTGGGGATATAGCTGGAAGAATGCAAATTTGGAACCAGATTGTGAACAATGTGAATGCTGTTGGTGGATGCAGCAGGACATATGATCAGGTGCATCATAGGGCCACTGACATGATTTCATCAGCCCTGAGGAGAGCAGCTGTAGTGGCCCTTGGACAGCTGGCTATTGGGGGTGGTTGTTGGCTATAGAGCCACCACTGACACCAAATGAAGAGTCCTTGTCTACTGTCAGGGATCCAGAGAGCTCGGTGATAAGTGCACAACAGCATGGATTGATATTGGTGTTGCTGTTTCAAGTAGTACAAGTATGTTCCAGGGTGAGCTTCCAGGTAGGCTTACATATATCAGTTTTTAAATATTTAATTCATGGTAAAATACTGAAAGCAATACTTAACTTGGTTAAATAATTTTTTTGGGGGGGATTAGTTATAAATTGATACAATTAACAACACATTCTGGTTCACTAAACAAGGGCTTGGGGTAGATGTGTCATCCAAGTTTCAGTTAAATGTATTGTTACTGGACATATAAAGGCCAACATTTTTCCCTGTGTTATTGTTATTGTGATGATGGTGTACTTACATTTTGCTTAACTTCTTCCAGGACCATCCTCCCTAGCAAATGTGGAGTCATCTGCACATGGTAAGCCAATCATTTTTATTTCAGTACTGATGGCAATTCACACAAATGTTCATTTATCTGTATGAGTGAGGTGGGTGTCAGGACTGTGTGTATATTGGTGTACCGTCTGTGATAGTGGCACCAGTAATAGTTTGTTGCATATATTTAACTATAGTAGTGTAGCTATTCATTTATTTCCTGTGTTTGTTGCTTATTATCACAGTTGATCCTGACAGTGGAAGTGTAGGACTGAATGCCTGATGCCAGAATATCAGCAGACTCTGTTGATGGTGGCAAAGTCGGAGGGTATAGAGGTTGAATGTGACAGTGAGGTTGACATTCAGCCATCTCCTGTAATTGCACTGGACACAGCCAGTAAGTCTATGCAAATCCATTCCCGTGAGCCCTCAGATATTGGAAAGGTGGAGGGTGACACACGATCAGGGTAGTGTGGTTATTGCAGCTTCAGTGCCTGTTGAGTCTGGCTGTAGCCAAAGTGTGGGTGAGGTGCTATGCAGGAGGGTTGTTCAGGTTGCTTGGAGGAGGAATATTGCCCATCCTCCACTTGATCCAGGTGTGTCTTTCTGTGCCACTTGTATGTTTAGGGCCATCTTGGAGGTGCAGGCACATTACAATACGGCCTCTGAGGAAATGCTTAGGGTTGTAGATGTGGCACAGGCTGGCATATATGACTGCCTCCACCAGTTTGCTGATTCAATGGAGCGGATGAATGACATGATGGAACAGGCAGTGTCTGCGATTGAATGTCTGCTGGGGGGTGGCATCCACATGGGCATAGGTCAGCCACATCATCTGATGTTAGCTGACGTGGCTGTACCCAATCATGCTCCTGTTGTGGCACTACTTCCACTCCTCTGTCAGTGGTTGAGGCGTCTGCACTCAGATGTGGCAGGCCATAGGGTCGTGCTCCTGGGTGTAATCATGAAGACAGCTCATCCAACAGACATCTGCCACATTCAGGTAGCAGCAGTTCATCTGACAGTAGGAGTGGATATGCCTGTGCAACTCCTGGCAGAGACAGTTTTCAGAATTGGGAATGACTATGATGAACTCTCACCTTTACCATGCATGGCTCACACCTGTCTGATATATCAGAATGTAGAGCTATCACAGTGCTTGGTTGTGTTCTTGCAGACACTCACATTCCAATTTCACCTGGAATGCTCATACAGATACACACACAAGACAGTTAAATGGGTCAGTTGTGATGCTTAAAGCTCATTCTGTCTCAGTGGCCATTTGATATTTTATCCAAATATCTGCCTGTTTCTCTTACTTACTCCAATGCACTCACTACCTTTTGTGTCAGCCTAGGCCTCCTGCTCCCCTGCCCACACACAACACCCTGTGCAAATGATGATAACTGTGCCATATCCTTGTTTTCTATCTTTTGGATTCAGGGATACATAAGCCTTTTGTCTGGTGCTCAGGGTGCATAGCTGACTTAGTGCTTAGTATATCCATTTTTATGATGCTGTTTTGCAAATTGTACTGCTTTCTTACAGATTTATGTAATGTGTACATCCTTGCCAAACTATTAGACCAACAAAGCTGGACCAAGCCATAAATAAAAGTGTGACAAAGGCCACACAATGGTGAGAGTTTTTAAACACTGTGGCCTTATAATCTTAGTTGATTGAATAACAGGTTTTGCATTGCTATTTTTCTGTTTGTTCTGAAGGTATGAAGTCTGAAACTGAAATGTGTGTTGTTATTTTCTAATTTCACTCTTTAATGATTTCCCATTACAAGCATGTGAGGCCAAAATTTGGACATTGATTGAAAATATGTACATTTTAGATGTAAGGCCTTTTACTTGATAGAGGACTCATGTATTCACAAAAGTCAGTGTCGCATCTTGATGTAAATGCTGTAAAAATCACTCACCTTATACTTACATTACCAAGTAACAGCATTCAAGGATATGCCATTCATCTGTAATCTTAGACATTTATTTTTCTATTCCAGGTTCAACACTTACTTTGGAAATGCAGCAGTTGCAAGAGTTTTAGTTCAGGGCTGACTCTGTCTGACGCTAGCAGTATACAACCATTACATGGGTAAGTAAAGGTTGTGAGCACTGCCTAGCATAAATGTTACTGTAAGTATGTGTGTAGGATGAAGGATTTAGCCCATTAGTTGGTGAGCATGTGTGCTGTCTGTTACCTCTTGACCAGTGCAAAGCTGTCTTGTGCACATCTGTGTCTGCCTACACCCACAGCAACTATTGGTTCCCTCACTGACTCCGCACCTGCATGTGGCTGTGGTGACCTTGCCAGTGGAATTGGGCTGTGTGGTCTTTACCCTTGCAGTTCCTGCTGAGACTGTTTTCTCAGGATAATGTTGTGGAGCATGGCATAGACAGTGAATATTTCAGCAGATGTGTGGGGATTGTACTGCAGGGCTCCCCCAGATGTATCTAGGCACTGGAACCGTGACTTCAGCAGCCCAAACACATACTCTCTGATATTTCTTGTTTGACTGTGTGCCTCATTATAGCATTCTTCAGTTGGTGTGTGTGCATCTCAGATCAGCATCATCAGCCATGGTTCCAGTACATCATCTGCATCCCCCAGTAAATGACCCAATGCGATATCCCCCTAGTAAATACCCCATACAGTTGAGAAATGTGCCAGATATGTGAGTCATGGTAACAGCCTGGGTTGCCAGCACACACATTCAGGATGATTCCGTTAATGATACACACAGTCTGGCAGTTAATAGAGTGGTAGCCCTTACTATTTATGTACACCCTTACTTGTTGCCTGGGTGGTGCTTTGAATTTCTACATGTTTACAGTCTATGGCACCCAGGACTTCAGGGTAGTTTGCTACAGGGTAGAACTCCTGCATAGTTCTGGCTCTGTCCTCAGCTGTATGGGGAAAATATATCTACTCACTGGCATGTTGCAGCATAGCATTCAGGAATTGATGGAGGATCCTGTATGCTGATGCCTGTGATACCTCCAACATGTCCCCTGTTGGTCTCTGGAAGGTTCCTGTAGCTAAAATTCTAAGTTCTACTCATACTTTAGTCTCTATTGGTTCCCCTTGGTTTTCCCTTGCTCTCAGTTGAGGACTGCAGAGGTTGCAGAATTCTTATAGTGTGTTTGTATCCACCCTGTAGCACTCTATAATTTTCACCTCATGTAGATTATAAAAAGTTAAATGGGGTCTAAAAACCCTTTTCCTTCTTGGCCGTGGTCTATCAGCAGCAGCATAGACATGGCCCTGCTGCACAAACACATGAATAAGAGTAACAGCCGCCCCTAACATTGTTTCTGTGTAGCCTAGTTTCTGTGGCTGTATTCCAGCAGGTTTTGGAATTCGCAGGGAAAACCAGCACTGAGTCTACATGGTTGCTTTAAAGCTTGTTGAATAGCTCCTCTATCTTGGATTGGTTGATTAAAATACAGTACAGATGCTTATGCTGTAATTAGCATGCCACAGTGTTTACCATGTTTGTGTGGCTCTACATGACATGTACAGCTGCTTACTGAATATAAAACAGTGTGCTATTATGTGGGCATTGTGCCGCGATGCACACACAGGTTTAGCAGATCTTGTAGGGTTTATTGAATCTGACCATGGCCTTTTCAACACCATTAATCAGAATACTTTGTAAAATATATCATTGATTTGATTGGTCCAGATTCTCCTACCAATTTATAACACCTAAAGTCTCAATTATAAAATTAAAATCAATAAATCCATAATTATAATGTTTCAAAATAGGATTAGGCCTATGTGGAACTATTAGTTCAAACAAAACTGAATTATCATCAAAAGAGCCAAGAGATGAGGATATATGTAGATTTTTAAATATATTTAGTATATCAGTCTCAATAGGGTCAAAAACATTTTTGTCATGTGAATTATTAGTTGTATTTGTATTCCAATTAATGCAAGGGTGATCAGAATCACAGAACAGTATCACATTATTAATGTTCAGTATCACATCTAATTTAGAAATGAACTTCCAAAGTCTTTTTGAATCCATATGTGATGTATGATAAAGTACAATAGTAACAGAACCCTTTGGGGAAGAATCTATTAGCTTTCGAGAAACACATTCAATCTCTTAGCCTCTACTAAACATGAAGGGACATAATTATGTATCCATAATGTAACACCTTCTTCTCTTTTATCTTTTTCTGAGACACCCATATTTGGGATATTCTGGAATTTGGTAATTGTAAGTAATTTACAATTTTTTGATAAAACAATGCTCATTAATTCATCTCCCTTAGATCCCAAACTTTGAGAGTTATGAAAAAAAACATTTCAAAGTTTGATGAAGTCTTCTGTTCCTGAATTGGGTCTTCTAAAAAAAAATATGGCCAGAGAACATACTAGTTAGAATACCAGCACCCTAATGACTGAGATGTAGTGTGTCATTTGCAAAAGTGAGATTATCAAAAATAAATTCCTCCCCACAAATAATGAATTTGATACTGTGAACTAGACAAAGTTGTTTTAGCCAAGTGTTGTACCTATGTGCCTTGGTCCATTGATAATCAGACCATCGAGGGCAGGGGATAATTTCACAAAGAATGAAGTCAATAGAGAAAACTTCAAGCATCTCAACAATCTGTAAAATGCTATGATCTGAAGTTGTTAATCTTCTTCCATTCCTCACTGATGGGTACGGTTCCAAATCCTCAGAACCGAGTCAGCCAAATACCAAGTTAGCGTACACCAAACTCTCGAGCCATGCTACTACCCACAATGCCCTTCATCCCATACCCCAGATATCGTTTGCCGTGCTGCCATATAGCAGCATTTTCACCAAGCTCTCCAGCTAAGTAGTTTTGACTATATAAAGTGTGTATTTCTCCAGTAATTTTTCTACTAGTGTCTTTCTCAGTCTAGCTCTACCCACAGATATTCCTTTTCTTACCATTGTTGGTATTTTCTTGCCTTTCCTTACATTTTACCACCCTCGTGGTAACTCTTCATACCATTGCTGGTAGCCTTGCCTTTCCTTACTTTTTACCACCCTCGTGGTAACTCTTCATACCATTGCTGGTAGTCTTGCCTTTCTCTCCTTTTGCCTGAGTGAGTGCTAGTATGTCAGAGAAAAAGGGTACTTCACGTTTTAAACACTGCACATCATGCAATGGTAAATTACCGAACAGCGACTTGCATTTTAAATGCGTTTATTGTTTGGGAATTTTGCACCTTTCTGCGACTCCCCCATGTGATATTTCTGCGAGTTTTAGTCAACAGACGTTGAATGAACGGCACAACAAATTGATTCTGAAAGGATTACTTTCCTCTCCTTTCTCAGAGGCTATTTCTGTGGAGGTCTCAACCCCTCCAGTCAAGGACAAGAAGCGTCCCCGCTCAGACCCCTCTTCACCGGCCAGTGACAGGGGCAAGACCCATCGATCTAAGGCCTGTAGATCTTCCTCCGAGCATCAGCTCACTGCCTTGGTGCCACTGATTTTGGCGCTGAGTGCAGTTTCTGGAAAGTCTGAATTGTTGGTTCCGGGCTCGGCACCGACTACTGAACCACTGATTACTTTGGTTCCCACCATTCTTGTTCTGGACACCTCGGCACTGACCTCACCTTTACAGACACCAGCTCTGACGACCTTGGATCCGATTTTGATTACTACCCTGATTGTGACTTCGGCTCCGAGTCCCCTGTTGGTGCCGACCTTACCATTTACGCAATTCAAATCAGAATCCTCGGCTCCGTTGAGTTCCTTACCATGGACAAGGTATTCATCTTCTGTGGATCCGTTTGCCGGACAAGCCTACAGTCCCTTTCTGGACCAGCCTCAATCCCCTTCCGGGATATCGGTTAGGTCTCTTGTGGAGTCAAATGGCACAGAGTCCATTTCTAACATAGACTCAAACCCAAACTGAAGTTGGGAACCTGACCTTACTAACTGAAGTTATGAACCAAAGGCTGGACGTTCTGGCTAAACGCATGGATACTTTATCACAAAACACCCAAATGGAGGGAAGTTCAAACATGAACAACATGACTGTTTCTAGTGCAGGTACCAATGTGATGAGCACTTTGAGGAACACTCGTCTGAATACTGGTACTGGTAGTGTTACTGAAGCGAGGGACCGTGGAACTCAACCCACAATACCTGCTGACACAGCAGGGCACACCACACCAGGGTTTATTGGAGTCCCGGACTTAAATTCATGGCTCAGGGATGAGCCTAATCTACTTGCCGACATTACCAACAACTTAGTGGGACAACTGGTGACTGGGAGTGTGAGTATTGTGGAGAAACTAAAATTGTTTGATTTTAAACTTGTTAAAATAAGAAAACTACAACTAGAAGTGAACTACTTTAGTGAATGTCTTAAAGAGAAGATTGTACCGAAAGGTTTGCATTTTTGGCAGTATCCTACTGGACTAGTTAAAGATTCTGCCTTTCATATGGAACTAGTGACATTTTTCAACACTTAGGGGTTAGCATTATTGAAGATTATGTCCAAGCATTATCAGGTGCACATTAATGAATTATCTAGTGAAGGTACTACCCTCGGAAAAGAAATTAAAAGGGACCTTGACTTCCAAAGATACCATTTTGAATATAACAGGACTTTTACCAGTATTGATAACTTACTGTCAAAAACTAGGGACACTAAAATCAGGAAAATTAACAGAGACCAGAGGGACTATGCCAACGGAACAGCTTACCCAGACCCACCCCATCACAAATATGGAATGCCCCTAGAGGTTTTAATACCACAAGGGGTACATCTGATAATAGTAACGGCAATCAAAATGAGGGTTTACCAGGGTCTAGAAACTGAGGGGCACTAA
Source organism: Protopterus annectens (assembly GCF_019279795.1). Classification (NCBI taxonomy): domain Eukaryota; kingdom Metazoa; phylum Chordata; order Ceratodontiformes; family Protopteridae; genus Protopterus; species Protopterus annectens. The sequence continues at coordinate 734,117,745 of NC_056749.1, forward strand.
ATGAGAATGAAGCCCACCAAAACAACTACTTCACAGACCAGGATAATGACAACAATTCTCAGATGGCGGGCGTGAGTCCAAATAATGTTCCAAAAAACTCCATGAACCATTGGGGGCAGGGGGTGAACAAATCTACCCCCAAGCAACAGAGGAAATACAACACAAGGAGGAACAACAACAACAGGAACAAGAGGTGACCTTTCACCAAAGGGTCAGTTCAAACAACCCCTCTTGTAAAGTTGTAATGAATAAAAGCAGAGATTTCAAAATTTACAACTTTACCAAATACACTATTGACCCTCTATTAGTTGAAATTTTTGCAAAAGGACTTACATTCATTCCAACTCATGCTACTGATTTAGGGTCCTTATTACTGGACTTTAAACTTTACACTAGAAAACTCAATTTACAATTAATGTTGGGTAACGGGAACTACAATTGGAACCCAAACTTGCGTATTTCTAGTACATTTAATCCCCCTTTACACTTGTCCATTTTACTATTTGAAAGAATGTGCGAAATGGACTTTAGGGCTTTTATTAACCGTCAACACAAGTCTGAATTAAGGACCAACTTAAACAAGAACGAAAGAGAAGCTCTAAGCAACTTTAGACTTTTACCAGTTCGCCTAATGAAACCTGACAAAGGGGGTGGACAGGTCATTATGCACAAAATGGACTCCAAGGAAAGAATGGGGAAGATACTTGAAAGTAACGCATATATTGAAGTGAGCCTGAACGAATTGAACATAGCATATAACCGTATCAGAATGTTCATTGACTCACTCATCGACCTTGACATGTTTAACTATTTGTCAGTACCATCACCTAGACTACCTGTACTTTTTGGAATACCTAAAATCCACAAGAATCAAGGAGATCCATCTATGCACCCCTTAGTGGACGCTCGAAATCAGTCACCTATTCTTGTGCTAAGGTGATAGATGAGATTCTGAAGAGATTTGTGGCCCTGGAACCTCAGATTTGCAAAGACTCTTGGACATTTTTGATGAGTATTAACTCTTTAGCTTATAATGAGCACTTTTGTTTTTTAACAGTGGGTGTTTGCAATTTATACACAGTGATCCCACAAACCTTGGGAACAGAATGGGTTATCGACCATATGAGATTTAAAGGGACAGAACATTCAGAACTGAGACTGGTGGAGGAATTGCTAGGTATAACACTGTCTAATAACTATATTACCTTTGAAAAGAATTTTTCAGACAGCAGATTGGTGTAGCTATGGGCTCCCCTTGTGGAGCTAGTTTTGCTAATTTAGTCATGGCCAAATGGGAAAAAGACACCATTTTTGATAACCCTGGACTGAATGAGTGTATTTATTATTACACCCGCTTTTTAGATGACATTTTTATGATTATTAAAGGGGGTATTGAACTAGCTGCTGAAATTCTGGAGCAGTTTAATAGGTCCACCACCTTTCTCAGGTTTACTAGTAACTTCCACATAGATTCTATGAGCTTCTTGGATGTTGAACTATCTAAAGATAGAGCCCAGAAAAAATATCTAGCAAGGATTTTCCGAAAGAGTACTTACTCTAACTCATTCTTACATTACACTAGTTTTCACCCGCTGCACCAGAAGAGGAGTGTTGTGAAGAGCCAACTGGTACGAGTGGCCAGGATGACTACGGAGGATGACCACTTCTTTGAGGAATGTGAACTCTTGAAGTCCATGTTCCTCAAGGGGGGTATCCCATTGAATTGATTGCTGACCTTATAAGGGAGGTGAGTAGTAAAAGGGCCTCTGGCCACTTCAGACCCATCCTCTCCCAAGACTGGACAGCAGCTCACACTTTGGAAACCAATGTCTCAGTAGAGATAGAACTGAGTAATCCCCGTAGTTAGGAATAGTATTGGACCACAAAGGGAGCCAAATTGTTTGAGATTCGTGACTACATTCTCTTTAGATTATGAAGCCCTGATATCAATACTGGGCAAAAACTGGCAGTTGTTACTGTCCAATAGGGATATACAAGGAAAGTTGGGAGACAAACCGCTGGTCACCTGGAAAAAAGGAAGGAACCTAAAAAAACTTACTGAAAGTAGTAACAGCACTTTTAGAGGCACCCCAGGGACATTTAAATGTGAGGCATGTAACCAGTGTCGACACATTGCTACAGGGTCAAAATTCATTATTAGGGGGTGAGACTATTTCCTGAAGAACAAGTTTAACTGTAACTCCAAAGCCTTAGTCTATGTAGCATTATGTTAGTGCTGCCCTAGTTTTTATGTAGGCAAGACTGATCGTAAGTTTAAGGAGAGGATTTACGAACATGTTTATTACATTAACAAGGAAAATGGAGAGCCCACTAGCTAGACACTGCACTGAAAACCCTAACCACAGTTTCAAATTTAAGGCCATCGACTCAATTGAGATGAATAGTAGAGGAGAGGCATCTACACTTATGTTGGAGAAATTGGAACTTTTGTGGAAGCTTAGACTCGATGCATGCTTTCCACCGGGCTTGAATGAAATGACTTCTATTCTATGTGTGCTAAAACTAAAGAGCCTTAAGAGATAGTAGCTGCACACACATTATTTTTGTTGGATGGTTAAATAATAGATGCTCATTAGCCCTAGGGAGGTTACAATTGCTGAGTTACACCCACCTTTTATAGGTTAAAAGAAGCATTACACAACACAGTTTTTTATGAAAAGATTACTACTTTCACAGGTCCCTGAACATTAGTTATAAGTAAAGTGAACTAACTACGATTTTAATTAATACTATTTAATTTACTACATGTTCCGTTATAAGACAACAGAACTTTGTTTTTTTATAAAACTAAGGCACTCATTTTACCTAATGACTTAACAAAAAACAAACTGTTTGACTTCAGTATTTTAGGATTATACCTTTAAATTATGTGACTGCGCTGAATTGGCTTAATTGTATTAACAAGTATAAGGATAGTACTTCAACTTGTTTTTTCTTTCTGAGCACTACTGTCTGAAGAAGTTAGGAGAAGTGTTTCCTAACGAAAAGCGCTTTACACTTTGTGACTTGGATTCTGTGCAGCCAGATTGTTTTTAACTTTTTATTGCTTGGCAGTTACCGGAGTGTGCATTGGACTACTGATTGCTCTAAGCTTGTTTTACTCAGCTATTAAACCTTGTTGGACTTTGCAGTGTATGCTCATCTTGTCTTGTGCATATCGGTTAGAACTGTCAGGAGCGTGTCCGAAATAGACATTGTTCATCTCGTGGATCAGGTACTGACTGCAAGAGGAATCTCCAGTCCCTGTTCCGCTCTGGGTGTTGGGATTTTTCCTCCTTCGACTCCTTTGTATTCTCCTGCTGGGGATCCTTCGGTTACAATGCCACCTTGCCCATTGCTTTCAATGGGACCCCTTCCTTCGGCACTGACTACTATGATTCCTGAAGTATCTAAGCCCTGGTGGGTGCCAGTTCTGATGGCATCCCACCTTACTCAACCCCTTGCTTCGGGGGTGGAATATTCAGTTCCGGCCCCGGCACCGACAGTCTTTTTGGTTCCCGTTTTAGATCTGAGAGTTATATCCACAACAAACCCTTCTCAAACTCCAGTCTCAGAGGTGGGCCATTCAGAGTGGGGTGTGACTCCAGTTCTGATTCAGTCCTCTTCGGTTCCAGGCTCCTATCCCTCTTTGGGTGGGCCCGCCTTCCGGATTATGGAAAGGGCATTGACGGCTAGCAATCCCCCTCCTTCAGCTCCGCCTTTGGTTCCCCCCCCTAACTCAGCCATCGCCTGCCCTTAGCAGGGTACCACTAATCCAAAGCACCCTTCTTTTCGAGGCCTCTTCAGACATCCCCACTGAAGAGCCCCCTCGGAAGAGGGTGTGCAAAAGAAAACACATGGACTCACCTAAACAGTTCCTTACTGAGGATATGGATTACGATGATGGGGAAAGGTTCCCCTAGATCACCCCTGATGATGTATCCTTTGGGGATATCTTGGAGATTTTGAGTTATCAAGGTGACTGGAAATCTTCCACCCCTTCCCCAAAGGAATCCATATTCCTACAAGCTTTCCGTTCCCAGCCTACTACTTCCTGGGTGACCCCTCCTGCAGATGAGTTGGTCAAATTCATCGTGCAGCAAGCGTGGAAGAGTCCGGATTCAGTAGAAGCTATCCCCAGGAGATCAGACAAGGTACTTTCTCCTCCAGAGGATCAACCCCATTGGTCAAAAGGCTTGCCAGTAGATGCTGTGGTGGTGGCAGCGGCCACAAAAAAGGACCTGGCCAAAGAGAGTCCTGCTGTTCATCCACCCAACAGGGAGTCCTAGGCAGTGGACAGGTTAGGGAAGTGAGTTTTTGCTGCAGTGACCTTTGCCATGCATTCGCTGAATTTCCTGGCACACTTTACAAGACTCCAGAGAGACCTTATTTCTGAACTCTCTGGTAGCCTCGCGGGTGAAGTGTCGGATGGAGCATGTGACAAAGTGGCTTCCCAACTTGCCACCCTTGAAGTGATTTTGAATTCCTCCATGAGGTTGCTCTCCCATGCAACTGAAGGAGCAGCTAGAGCAGCAGGTGCTGGCGTGGTTGTCCGATGTCATGCCTGGCTGCGCATTTCTGACCTACCGGATTCCTTCAAGTCTTCCTTTTTGAACGCCCCTATTGAGACCTCCACTCTCTTTGGTTCTAAGATCAAGGATACTTTGGCCAGGTGTGAGCAGGATGGAAAGACCTTGTCTGCCGTGGGCCTGCACTTCTCCAAACCTCAGCGTTCCTTCTCCAGGAACCAGAGGAGTGGAAAGCTGTGGCCCAAGAAGTCGCAAGGTTTCTTTCATGACACATGTGGTGAGGACTCCTCCAGAGGCAGAGGGGGGTCCAACAGTGGAGGATGCCCCTTTAGGGGCAGAGGGGGTTACTGGAATCAGGGCTCCAGAGATTCTTTCTCTGGGTAGACCCTGTCAGCGCTCCTGAAGCGTTGCCCAATTGCTTTCCTCTGGAAGCAGTCAGGGCGCATTTCTCTCTGCACCAAACAGCCTGGTCCTCCATTATCGACGATCTATGGGTGCAGTGAATTATCACCAGAGGCTATCACATTCCCCTCAAATCCTTCCCAAGACCTCAATTCTCCCTTCCCGACATATCACCCAGTCAAAGAGAGGAGGTAGCTTCCGAAATCAAGAAGCTTCTTCTAAAGCGAGTCATCCAAAAGCCCCCCCCCCCCCCAGATCAATGCGGATTAGGGTTCTACTCCAGACTCTTTTTGGTGCCAAAAAAGATGAGGGACTGGAGGCCCATCCTGGATCTCAGTCATTTGAATGAGTCAGTCATACAGACCAAGTTCTGCATGGTCACTATTCAATCCATCCTTCCATGCCTTCGGGATGGTGTGTGGATGTGCTCTCTAGATCTCTGGGATGTGTATTACCACATCAAAATGGACAAACACTCCAGGAGATTCTGCACTTCTGGGAGCCAATCATTTTCAATTCGGAGCCCTGCCTTTTGGTCTCTCGAAGGCCCCCAGAGTGATCACGAAATGTCTAGCAGTGGTGACAGCGCACTTGAGACTTCACGGATTCCAGGTGTTTCCTTATCTGGACGATTGGCTCCTCCACGGCCCCACCGAGCATCTACTGACCTGGACCCTTTGCTACACTCTGTCTCTGGTGGAGTCCCTGGGTATTACTATCAAATGGGAAAAATCAAACATTCAGCCCTCACAACAACTGGAATTCATAGGGGCTATGTTCAACACTCAGCTCGGCCTAATATCTCTTCCTCATCACAGGCTCTAAAGACTGAGAACACAAGTGCAAGTGATACTCGACCGCAGGAAAGTATCTGCAAGGGAAGTTCTGCAGGCTCTGGATTCCATGGCGGCAGCCATTCCCATTGTTCCATTGGCCAGACTTCATATGTGACTGTTACAGTGGCTTCTTCAAACTCAATGGATACACAGTCATCATCCCTTGAATGCACTAATCCTCATCACTGATCTCTGCAAACAGGATCTCCTCTGGTGGATGAGAATGGACGAAAGTCTTTGGTGCTGCCCCTTTCAACCTCTTCAGCCCAACACCATGGTGACTACAGACGCTTCCCTGATAGGGTGGGGGGGCCACTTTCAGGGAAAATCTGTTCAAGGCACGTGGTCTCCTCTAGAAGTCGACTTCTAGGGCTCAGAGCTGTGTTACTGGTGTTACAAGCTCTCCATCCTCTTCTTCCTCTCGGACCGATTGCTATCCAGTCTGACAGCATGTCTGTGGTCTGGTACATCAACAAGCAGGGAGAGACCAGATCTTACCCCCTTTGCCACAAAGCTATGAGAATTTGGCAGTGGGCGATAGCTTCCAACCATTTCCTGATTGCTACACACATCCTGGGGAGTTCCAACGTGATTGCGGGCAGGCTGAGCAGATGTATCCTGCTTCCTCATGAGTGGTCTCTCAACCCAAGAGTGGCAGAGGAAATTTTCAGCTGCTGGGGCCAGCCTTGCTGCGATCTGTTTGCATCCCCCTCCAATACGAAGTGCAGCAGCTACTTTGCCCTCTTTCCTCTGCACGGGGTGTCCCCAAGAAATGCTCTGACTCACGATTGGCCCACGGGTCTCCTGTATGCTTATCTTCCCATTCCCTTGATACCCTCGGTCTTAAGGAAAGCTACTCAGTTGAGAAGCAGAATGATTCTCATCGCTCTGTTCTGGCCTCAACAGGTTTGGTTCCCCTTCCTTCAGCCACACCTGCTCTGACCTCCTTGGATCCTGGACTTCCGTCAGGATCTCATTTCTCACCCCCAAGGGTTGTCGTCTCCAAATCTGACCACGCTCAAAATGACACCTTGGTTGCTCCACTTCCGTTAGTAGCCAGGCTTGAATCACTCTCTTTTCCAGTACGAAATATTATTTTGGCCTCTCATAAACCTTCTACCAGAAAACTTTATAAAGGCAAGTGGAAATGGTTTTTCTTTTGGGCACAAGAGCTGTCTCTGGATCCTGTCTCTGTTCCAGTAGCTATGGTTCTTCAATACCTGACCAATCTTTTCCTTAACGGGGCTTCTGCATCCACGATTCGGGTGCATCTAGCTGCCATCTCCAATTTCCATGATGGTTCAGACAGAATTCCTATTATATCTTCTCTTCTGTGTAAGACCTTCTTGAAGGGGATTTTTCATTCTAGACCTCCTATTAGGCAACCTGTGGAATCATGGAATCTGTCTAGGGTGCTTCAAACTTTGGCTCTACCTCCCTTCGAGCCGGCTGCAACCTGTGATGTGAAATTTCTGTCCTGGAACACCTTGTTTCTGATGGCGGTTACTTCAGCCAGATGTGTATCAGAGCTGCAAGCATTATGCATTAAGAGTACTTATTTGAGTTTCCATAAGGGCAGAGTATCACCTCACACCAATCCCACTTTCTTACCCAAGGGGGTTTCAGAATTCTCTGTTAATCAGTCCATTGAGTTGCCCGTGTTTTTCCCTAATTATACCAACAAAGGGGAATACTGTTTCCATTCCATGGATGTCCACAGACAGTTAAGTTTTTATTTGGACAGGACAAAGTCATTTCATAGTCAGATCAGCTTTTTGTTGCCTTTGTGGGCTCTAGAATGGGATTGGCAGTGTCTAAGGTTACCTTGTCTAAATGGGCTTAGGGATTGCATTTCCTTTGTTTATTCTTTGGAGGAAGAATCAGCTCCTGGCCACATTAAACCTCATTCCACTAGAGCTGTGGCCGCTTCTGTCGCCTTTCATGCTAGGGCTTCCATGGATGATATTTGTGCAGCCGCCACTTGGGCTAAACCCCATACCTTTATAAAGCATTACAAATTGGATCTGATCTTCAGGGGAAGAGCTGCCTTTGGCTCTATGGTTCTCCGGAATGTTCTTTCATAAAGGCCACCCATATTCTGTAGTAGCTAGGGACTCGGTCCCATCAGTGAGGAATGGAAGAAGATTAACAACTTCAGATAAAGAAGTTATGTCTTACCATAATGTTCCATCTGAGTTGTTGATCTTCTTCCATTCATCATACCCTCCCACCTTCACCTGCCAAAGGCTCCTGGTGGATCTTCGGGTCATTTTGGTGTGTTAGGGTGTTTGCACAGAGATGGCCTCTGTTTCTAATGTATGTTTCTACTATATGTTCTGCAAACTCGATCTGAGGTATGGGATGAAGGGCATTGTGGGTAGTAGCATGGCTTGAGAGTTTGGTGTACGCTAGCTTGGTATTTGGCTGACTCGGTTCCGAGGGTTCAGAACCGTACCCATCAGTGATGAATGGAAGAAGATCAACAACTCAGATGGAACGTTATGATAAGACATAACTTCTTTTTTCATGTGATTAAATGAGGTAACCAATAAATCATTGGTTCTACCTTGAAATAAGATTTTATTATACAGAGGCTTTACTTTGAGACATATTTGTAATATCTCAATGTAATCAGCTAACTTTAAACATTTATACTGTCTTTTATTAATGTACTTGGTTATTAGCAGTTCATTTTGTAACAGAATTACCTATAACTAAAACTGCACGTTCATAAGATGAAAAGCTTTTTCTCAAAGTCAGAACGTAAATTATTTCCTGTCTCCTACTTATTAACTATGGGCAAAGCAGATAGCCCACCCAAAGCCCTTCTATTTAGTTAATTTCCGTCAGTCACCTGCTAATCCTCCATTTCATTTTTAATTCTCTTTCTTATTTTTGTTAATATTAAAAGACGTATCATTCTCCTTTCCACTTGTGTTTAGAAAGTCATTATCTAAAATCCCCTATATTTATATATCCCTGTAAATATATTTATAAAAGATATTTATACATAATGTTTTTATATAAAGTTTTAGTATTTTTTTTTAGTTTTTCATAATAAGATTTCAACATGGAGGGCAGTATACATTTAGTTTCCTTATTTTATTGCTATACAGTTCTTTTGGGTCTATATTATATCCTTGAAGAGGCGTTACAAAATGCGAACTGTTATAACAGTGAATGACCAGATCAGCGATTTCTTTCCCTAGGAAAGAAATTGCTTGCCCTAAAACAAGAACACATTACTATTAACATTACAAAGTGGGGGGGCTTTGCCCCCACAGCAGCCTAACTAAATATACCAACTCGGAGATCAGGGTACAGTGTGGAAAAGAGCAAACTAACAAGGATGGCCAAGCATTTTTTTCCCAGGGAAAGAAATCACTGATGTGGCTATTCGCTGTTATGACAGTTCGCGTTTTAAGGGTCGATGAAGAGGAGTTCGATAGAACACCTCTTCAAGGACATAATATAGACCCAGTTCCTTTAAGTATTTTGATATAAAAAAACTTATCATTTTTAACACCCTATTTATAGGTTCATAGGTAGGTACTAGCCTATCTGCCCGAGGGCATTTATAAGCCTAGCCAGAGTGTGTCGGCTTTCACCGCCCCATTGATTAATTAACTAATCCTTTGTCAAGCAGAGCCAATGAAGTGATCCCAGGGGCGTATTTTCTTTTACCCATCCACTAATCAAGGTTTCTCTTGAAGAGTGTTAGCGAGGGGCTCTGCCTGATGTAATTTGAATTTTGTTCCAAAGCATGTGGAGTCTCCGTGACAGGAATCTATCCCTCCAGCATGTTCTATTTATTGTTGTGGTGAGGTTTAGATTACTAAAGCGTGTGGCTCACAGAGACTTGGATTTCTTTAGGTGGAGCATGTCCATCAATTCTGAGTAGGACATGGCTTTGTAAGTCAGGCAGAGATCACCTCTGAGTAAGCGATATGCCACTGAGTACAGCCAGAGTTTTTTTTCAGTCGGGCTGCATAGGACATATGTTTGAGACCAGTAATCCTCTTGGTGAGGTACTTTTGTGGTCTTTCCAGCTGTTGGAAGTGTCTTGTGAGGTACATCCCAAATGGGGCATTGTACTCTATGATGGGTCTAATGAGTGACGAGTAGAGGGGCACTATAACCTCTTTATTTCTAGATGCGAACCCTTTAGTAATTAGATGGGCCACATAGAAGGATTTCCTAACTACTTTGGCAATATGATTGTCAAAGGAGAGATTGCTATCTACCTGGGTCCCCAGATCTCTTATTACCTCTTCTGTATTAAGGGGGCTGCAACCTATGTGGTAATTCGTGGGTGTTTTGTTTTTCACAAACGGGATGACTATGCACTTTTTGGCATTTAACTTGAGGCCATGACTTTGACACCAGGTGTCCGTCTCAGTAAGGCCCTTTTGGAGGATGTCCATGTCAGCCGGAGAGGCAACTATGGGTCCCAGTTTGCAGTCATTGGTGAACATGGTTAGCCATAGTCCTCCTGTGTTTGTCTGTACTTCTGAGAAGTATATGCTGAACAGTAGGGGTCTCAGGACCAAGCCTTGTGGGACACTACTTGTGACTGGTTTAGAGTTGGACCTGGAGCCCACTATTCTTACCATGTGAGTTCTGTCTGTAAGCCATTTGGCACCCCATTTCATGAAGTAGGGGATTATGTTCAGGCTCATGAATTTTTCTGTAATACCCAAGTGGGTAATGGTGTCAAAAGCCTTGGCGAGGTCAAGGTAGGCTGTGTGAACCACCTTTACCTCGTCTATGGCCTTGGTGACTGTCTCAAAGAAGTCAACCAGGTTTAGTAGGTATGATCTGCCCTTATCAAAGCCGAACTGGGTTGGGTCAAGTGTTTGAAGGTTCCCACTGTCTTTGTTAATGAATTCCATGATGATGTGCTCCATAGCCTTGCAGACGAGGCTAGTCAGGCTTATGGGGTGATAGTTACCAGGGTCAGTTGTGGCCCCTCCTTTATGGAGAGGAATAACCATTGCTGTGCGCCATTCTATGGGCACGTAGCCTGGGGAGAGGCTGAGGTTGAGCAGTGTGTTTAGGTGGGGGGTTAGTTCATTCTGTAGTTCGTGCAAGACACAGCCTGGGACACCATCTGGTCCCATTGATGCTGTGTTTTTGGCTTTTGAAAGGGATATTTTCACCTGTGTGTCTGTGATTTTTGGGACACTGCACTTTTCCGGTATTGTTGTGGGCCCTTTTGGAGGTGAGGGGGGGGGGGTGAAGTTTGCACTGAATCTGTCTGCCAGGATGTTGGCAATATCAGTAGGTTCAGCATATTTTGGGCTATTTTGCACTAGTTCAGTGCATATCTGTGAGTTGCCACTTAGATTCTTAACATAGCTAAAGAAGGCTTTGTGGTTATCTTTTGAATCCTTGGCTATTTTTCTTTCGAAGTTAGCCTTGGATGATTTCATGAGGGACCTCAGTTTCTTACTGATACTGATCAGGGATGTCTTTCTTTCTTGGGATTTTTTTTTTCTGAACTAGTTTCCTCCTTCTGTTATATAGCCTGTTTATTGCAGGGGTCCACCAAACTGGTTTCCTTCTCTTAGAGGAGTGAATCTTGGTTTTGCTAGGGATGGCACATTCCATGCATCCTTGTAGGTGGTAACAGAGTGCATTTGTAAAGGTTTCTGCATCTTGGGCAGTGTTATCCTTTAGTGTGAGGGCTGTGAAACTTACCACCTCTGTTTTTAAGTAAGGTGAAGTTTGCTTTAGAAAATTTTTTACTGTGGTTTCCTTAGTTGGGGGTGGTGGTGGGGTGTGGACATCCAGAGTGATTAGTTTATGGTCTGATCTAACCAGTGATGGGTTGAACTCTGGTGTGAACACCTGTCGCCCATGTTGGTGATGACCAAGTCCAATATGTTTTCACCTCTGGTAGAGGAGTTTACCAGCTGATCCAGGGTGTTTGAGTTGATGAATTTCAGGAAGCGCTGGGCCTGGGAATATTTACTCTAGTACTTTTCCCAGTGAATGGTAGGGTAATTGAAATCACCCAATATCAGGGTGTTTGGTAGGACCTTCATGTTTTCCACTGTCTCCAGAAAGGTGGAGTGGTGGTCCTGGGTCATGGAGGGTGATCTGTAGCAGGCCATAATTTGCATTGCAGATTTGCCCCAAGTTAGTTGCACATGGATGATCTCAGAGGTATCATGCTGCGCCACTAACCTGGAGGTGTAGGTATCATTGATGAATATGAATAAACCCCCTCCTTTTATGTTTCGGTCTGTGTTCTGTGGCCAAAACGTGTGGTATGAGTTGTAGCCCGGTAGTGCTGGGTTGCTCTCTGGAGTCTTGAACCAGGTTTTAGTTACTGCACAGATGTCGATGTTCTCCATACTGAGGAGTGCTTCGAGCGCATGCATTTTGAGATTTAAACTCCTGGCGTTGAGTAGCATAACCCTCAGTTTTTTGTTAATTATGCTGTTTACAGAGGTGGGTTTGACTTTTGAGCCTTGCCTAAAAAAACACTATGGGGGCAGCAAAAGCCTTGACCAGTATTCAAAAGTCTAGGGGTGACAGGTGCAAGCTGTCTCTTGCGAAGCAATGCGGCTTGTTGAGCATGTCATCCCAGGCTGACAGACACTGGATCCCCTTTGAATGACACCAGAAGCTTAGTCAATTGTTGAAATTGATCATTTTTTCTTTATACTGAGGTATCATTCTTGGTGAGTGCAGGATGCTACTCAGGGTCAGGATCATACCAGCCTGGGCTACATGATCATAGAGCTCTTCCATGTCTCTTTTCTTGTAGTCCAGGGAGGTACGTCTCAGTTCATTCACACCAACATGTACAATGACAGAGTCATATTTGTACTTGTTCTGGAGTGACCTGAGTGCTTGTGTTATGTGGCGGATTCTGGCTTCTGACAGGCAGCTAACAGTAACCTTCTGCTTTTCCAGCCTAGTGAGTGGGATGTCTGTATGCCTGACTATAGAGTCACCTATTACAAGTGTGTTAGGAATATTATTTTGCCTTAAGGGCTGTGATTGTGCGGCACACTGATTTTGTGTTTTATGTGTTGTCTGGTTTGTGACAGGATGTGCAGGTTGTTTGGGTGTCTGCTTTGGAGGTCTCTGATGCTTTTGCAGGTTTTTATTTAGAGCCTTCGAGTATGATTTTGTGTATTTATGTGTATTTTTTGCCAGTACTGTTTTAGTAGATCTGTGTGCGGCTGGAGTTGTGGTGCAAGTGTTAACCTTCTCCTCTTGATTGCCTGTTCCAGTCTTGGGTGGAGACAGCTTAGCTTCCAGTTTGGCTGTATAATTGCATCTCTCGCATATGTTAGTGTTTTGTGGTAGGAGGAGAGGGTTGTCTGTGTACATGATGCAGTTGTAACATTGCCTCAGGATACCCAGATTCACCAGCTGGACTGGAGAATGCACCTGAAGTTGCCCTTTGGTCATGCCTGAATAGTAGGGTGAGCTGCTTAGTCACTTGATTAGTGAGGGGTGAATAAAGTGCCTTGCCCTGATGGGCAATCACTATCAGGGTATATTAATGCTTGCTATTAGGTTTGAGGAAGTGCTGGGCTGTAAGATGCTTTTTGAGTGCTTAGGTTGAGAGCTAGACTAGTTTCAAGGGAAAAACTGAAGAGGAGACTTAGTGGAGCCGGGAATAATTTAACTGTAGCTAACCTGCACTGCCCGGTGCGCAAAACCATGCAAATGCATTTTTTATAGTAGGGAAATGAAAGAAATAGAAATTAGCCCAAAATGGCCAATAAACTACTAACTTCTGGGCTGGAACCACTCCTCCAGGGACAGATAGGTTGCTCAAAGCTCCCCTCTCTCACAGGTGAATAGAGAAACTTCCTTCTATCCAAGTAAGGTATGAGCAACTCAGAAACTAGTATTACAGCCCTGAATTCAGCACTAGCCCGAAAACTGGACTATACTAGCTTAGAAAGGCAGGAAACAAGGAATTTTTTTTTTTTTGAAAAGATAAGGCAAAAACAGTAAACACTACACTTAAAACAGCTTTAAATGACTACAAACGATCAGAAAAGGCTATCACACTTTAGTGTGTAGCCTACAACAGTTAAACAAATTATTTAAACAAAAAACAACTTTTTAAATGTTCAGGCAGTCAAATAAGTACAATATGTGGAAAAAAAAAAAAAAAAACAAGCTTTCAAATCACAATAAATGCTGCCAAATCTGCGTTTAGGCAGAAAACAGTTAAGTACAGCAAGAAAGTACAGAAAACTGATACTTCATCACTCCAAGGTCTCTCTCCTAAGCTAGAAGGCTTATATCAGTTTAAGGCTTTCTAGTGCTACCCAGTAGGTTAGTTACAGGAAAGATGGGAAACAAGCGTAGATGTGGTCTTTTAAACCAGAAAGTTGAAAGAGACAGACTAACTGTCCAAATGGTCAATAAACTACAATTTCTGGGCCAAGAACCTCTCCTCTCATGGTAGACAGGCTACCTAGTGCTTACCACTCCCACTGATAAGCTAGAAGGCTTTCCTCCAACACAGAAAGGCTTGCGGGGCTCAGAAGCTTACCAACAGTCCTGGATACAGCAACTCTGTATCTGGACTAGGCTAGTTACAGGAAAGGTGGGAAACAAGCGCAAGTGTGGCTTTTAAACCAGAACGTTGAAAGAGATGGAAAAAACTGCCCAAACGGCCAATAGCTATAATTTCTGGGCCAGGAACCACTCCTCTTGTGGTAGATAGACTACCTGATGCTTACCACTCCCACTGATAAGCTAGAAGGCTTCCCTTCAACACAGAAAGGCTTGAGGGGCTCAGAAGCTTACAAAGAGTCCTGGAATAAAGCAAATCTGTACTTGGACTAGACTAGTTACAGGAAAGGTGGGGAACAAGTACAAACATAGGCTTTTAAGCCAGCAAGTTGAAAGAGATGGAAAACTGCCCAAATGGCCAAATAAACTACAATTTCTGGGCCAATACTCACTCTTCCCATGGAGGATAGGCTACCTAGTGCTTACCACTCCCACTGATAAGCTAGAAGGCATTCCTCCATCACAGAAAGGCTTGGGGGCTCAGAAGCTTACTAACAATCCTGGATACAGCAACTCTGTAACCGGCCTAGGCTAGTTATAGAAAAGGCAGGAAACAGGCACAAGTGCGGCTTTCAAACCAGAAAGTTGAAAGAGATGGAAAAAAACTGCTCAAACAGCCAATAGCTACAATTTCTGGGCCAGGGACCACTCCTCTTGTGGTAGATAGGCTACCTGATGCTTACCACTCCCACTGATAAGCTAGAAGGCTTCCCTCCCACACGGAAAGGCTTGGGGGGCTCAGAAGCTTACAAAGAGTCCTGGATACAGCAAATCTGTACCTGGACTAGACTAGTAACAGGAAAGGCAGGAAAGGATTACACTAGTTATAGGAAAGGCAGGGACCAAACGCAAAATGGGCTTTTAACCAGAAAGTAGAAAGAGATGGAAAAACTGCCCAAACGGCCAATGAACTACAATTTCAGGGCCAAAACCCACTCTTCCCATGGTAGATAGGCTACCTAGTGCTTACCACTCCCACTGATAAGCTAGAAGGCTTCCCTCCAACACAGAAAGGTTTGGGGGGCTCAGAAGCTTTACCAACAGTCCTGGAAACAGCGTGTCTGTATCTGGACTTGACTAGTTACAGGAAAGGCAGGAAACAAGCTTAGAATTTTTTTTTTGTTACGAAAAGCCGCTAAAACAGCAGTAAATACAATTCAAATTGTAGTGCAGGCCAGCACACCTGAGCGGGGCAAATACAGTTCAAATAAATGCAATTAAATTAACAAATGACTAAAAAACAAGTGCAGAAGGCAGTACATTAGAAGGCTACTAACAAGCAGTAATAACTGCAGAGTAAGAGCGACTGAACATATAACACACAGAAGAGCAACTAAGACAGTTACAGTAAGAGCAGATGAATAAAATATATATATATATATATATATATATATATATATATATAATTTTTATTTTTTTTGAGGGAAGGAACAGAGCAGGATTAAGAGGCTACAGGGGTTGTCCTTCCCAAATGCTCATTTTGTACACAGTAGGAGTGCCTGAAATCAGAATATGATCTCACTGCATTCAGTTGAGTGAGCAAATGAGATGGTCCCAGAAGGAGTATCGAAATACAAATCTACAAGAGGAGCGGGCAATTTCAAAGCCACCAACATTAATACCAAAACAAGAACAGGGAGGGTGCACGGGGAACTAACTGTAAAACAAGAACAGGGAGGGTGGGCGGGGAACTAACTGTAAAACAAGAACAGGGAGGGTGGGCGGGGAACTAACTGTAAAACAAGAACAGGGAGGGTGGGCGGGGAACTAACTGTAGAGAGACAGCCACAACTTCAGTTGAGTTAATATACAGTGAAAAACACAAATAAATAAATAAATTAAATACAGTACTATATGCAAAAGAGCAGATAAAAGTGTACTTAAATTCACTTATAAGTTCAGCTGATTTCAGGTAGATGTTAGCCGCCCAAAGCTCTGATATTAAGCAGAGATAACTCAAAATGTACCACTTATATAAGGCAAGACAGGATGTCAGTGATGAGCTGAAACTACCCCCACTGCTATCAATGGATACACAGAAATTCTAAAAGGTACTCTGTAGAGAGACAGCCACAACTTTAGTTGAGTTAATATTCAGTGAAAAACATAAATGAATAAATTAAATACAGTGCTATATGCAAAAGAGCAGATAAAAGTGTACTTAAATTCACTTATATGTCCAGCTAATTTCAGGTAGATGTTAGCCAGCCAAAGCTCTGATATTAAGCTTTGTACATGTGTACTTATATTGTATATGTGTACTTAATAAGTTAATGACATGTCAGAAGATCAAATAAAAATAACTGGCACTCATATATCAATGTCTGAACTCAAAATTCAAATTAATAAATTAAAACCCAATAAGGCACCTGGAAATGATAGTATAATATCTGAACTATACAGAATGATGACTAAGGATGCTTTGAGTATTTTACTAGTGGTATTTTCAATAGTTCAAGGACTTATGAAGGTACCACCATCCTGAAAATACACCCTAATATCCCCAATTTTAAAACCCAATAAGGACTCAACACAATGTTCTTCATACAGACCAATTTCATTATTAAATGCAAATTATAAAATATTCATAGCACTCTATGCCTTTAGAATAAAACAATTTCTTCCAATATTGATAAACAATGATCAGACTGGGTTTATAATGAACAGGAACACCTATGATAATATCAAGAGAATACTATCAGTAATTGATTATACTAATAATTCAAAAAAAGAACTAACTTTGGTTAGTCTGGATAGCAATAGTGCATTTGATTCAGTTAATTGGGAGTACTTTCTATTAGCATTGGAGGAATTTTTCAAAGAATTTCTTACAATTAATCAAACTTCTCTATGAAAACTCCTTTGCATACATTAAGACAGGCTCATATACTTCCCAATCAATCATGATTACTAAAGGTACTAAATAGGGTTGTCCACAATGTTTTTTGCTGTAATTATGGAACCTTTTGCAAATTATATAAGATCAAATAAAAACATCAAAGGCATACTGATAAATAATGATTTAATCCCCAAAATACAGTTGTTTGCAGATGACACCCTATTAACTTTGATTGAAATTCTTCTCTTATTGCAGTATTTTGAGCAATAGAAATATTCCAGAAGAAATCGGGACTCAGTTTTAATGAGAATAAGACTAAAATACTACCTGTTAATTATAATATCAATAAACTAGATAAGAAATTATATAAATACTTTGTGAAAGATGGTAAAATCACTTACTTAGGGATAATCTTGTCTAATAATATTAACGATATAACAACTCTTAATTATAATAACTTAAATTCCATAAAACAAACTCTTAATAAATGGAATTTTTTTTTCAGTATGGAAGGAAGACTGTTCTTAATTAAAATGATTATCCTTCCTAAAATTCTATATATAATACAGTCTTTATCCCTCCCACTCCCAAAAATATATAAAAGATTGTAATTCATTGTTTCTGAGATTTTTATGGTTCCCTAATAAGCCTAGATTGGCTTTAAATTATCACATTAGAGACCAGACATCTGGTGGTATTGGTCTTCCAGCTTAGGAATTATATTCCCTATCCTCAATTGTTAAGATAATAATTTCTTGGTTAAATAACAATTATAATGCCAAATGAAAAGATAAACAGGGAGGTGTTTGGTGTAAATCCAATAATTTAACAAAATCATACCATACTAGAATACAGTAGCTACTAATAAATGTCATTGATTAGTAAAAGACTATTTTATAGAAAACAAAAAACAGTTAATGCTTATTATATTAATACATTAATAACCTCCTTTAAAAATGTAATTTTCAGGAACCCTGAATATAAAGCACAGATTTTCTTTGTATTTCCAATTGCCTATGCTCAAATAGTATTAATATATTTAATTTAACAACCATGACTACATTTAAAGACAAAAACTGGTTATACTGGTATAAAAGACCATGGAAAGTTACAAAATGTTGACCGTATCATTAATAAGTCTGAATTTTGTTTAGGAATTCAAAATTGTAGACAACTGATTGAACATAAGATTAATCTAATGCAACCAATAGTCAGAAATTCATTCCCCACATTCATTGATTTAATCATTATTCAAATGCACCAGGATATAATTGGAAAGGGACATCTATCTAAAATATATAAGGTAATTAAAAATCAACAGTGTGTCACAGAGAGAGCAATTGGGATTATTTTAGACTTGTTAATAATAACTCCCCAAGTGAAGATGATAAAAAACTAACAATTCCAGTCTTCAAAACAAGCTACTTCATCACTAAGGTGGAAGAAATTCTCTTGGAAGTTCTTACATAGAACCTTTATCACACCACATACAGCTGAATTGATGTTTAATAAAGACATAGGATGCTGGAGACATAAACTAAATGTTAAAACTGACTGGCAGCATATGTTTTATGATTGTATAAAACTAAAAACATATTGGTATAACATGAATTCTCTCTTACAGCCTGTTTTTAATGATAAATTTATGCTGACCAAATATCCTATTTTATTTAATGCATCTAGTCCCCCTTGTGTCACTAAAATAAAATGCCCTCTTTTATGGAGTATCTTAACATTAGTAATAAAAGTCATCACCAAGAACTGGAGGAATCAGATTCTCCTACTATGAAGGAATTTGTACACTTGGCAACTAAAGTTTGTCATCTTGAACTTATGATCAAGACAAGAACATCTAGAAACACCTCTTCATAAAATATATGGTTAAAATTCAAAGAACTCCTGGATAAACGTACTTTAATAATTAACTAACAACTACTCGTCATGTTTCTTTTTCTGTTTAAAAAGCTTTGTTTTATAGTAGACACTACTGTAAATATTTATTTTAGTTGTTTATTTTTTTTATTTTAGATATGTATATTTGTTTTATAATATTTCTATTATATACTGTTTTGTTAAAATTTTTAATAAAAACAATTAAGAAAAAAGAAAGTGCTAAATCAAGAGTTGTGAACTCCTATTCTAATAAATAAAATACAAATTATCAGTAATAATGAAAACTGTATAATTTACCATAAAATGATATATAAGATTTGTAACTTACTGAAGCCAATTTTATGACTCCTCAAACGTAAGTTAGCAACTGAAACTACACCAGCACTATGGCAATACATTTTGAGTCCAGCCTTAAGCTTTAGAGAACCCTAGAGGCACCAAATCAAAGAAATACCCATAAACCAGAATGATATGCTAGAGAAGCCACATCCATGATTTTTTAAACTAAAATCATTAATACTAAAATAAAAACTTTAAATCAAACCTTAAACACCTGGGTGCACTAAATCAGAGAAATGCCAATACAGTGGTACACCTGTATCATGCAAAGGAATGCAAAATGTTTCTTTACATCTTTGTTTTGAGTCAATCATCTGCTCAAGAACAGCTTTCTTTTGTGTAATTGAACAGGTGTCTATTGGTAGACACAGCCTTCTCTCCTCCAGCCACCAAGAAGTCACACAAATAAATGAAGAGATCCAGTACTGTCTTTTCCATCTGTCTTATGTTGTGAGGGTATGTTGGATCTGATGCCAGCTACTTAAGACTTTGGATCCAAGGCTCAGGCTCCCTTGCCCTTCTCATAATGACCCTCAACCCTAACAGCTCCTCAGATCTTGTTTGCTGCTTTAACAAGACAGACATGTTCACCAGGGCTCAGTGCTAGACACTACATACTGAGGAATTCTTTCAACTATGTATCTTGTATAGTTTGTCTCAGTCTTATCAATGAGGCATTTCCCCTTTTCTTCCTTCTCTTCTCTGAGATATATATATATATATATATATAGCGAGAGAGAGATGAGAAGTTTATTTTTACTAATTTGGAGTTAGTGTTCAGCCTGTTTGCACATCTTTAATGGTTAGTGTCAAGTTAAAGTTTAACTCATTTTTACTGTTGTTGGTAGTGGTGATGTGTTGCTGTGTCTCCTTTTTTTACCAGTCATGTCCAGCAAGGCACCAGGATTTAAGAAGTGCTCAGCCTCTGGGAACAAAATTCCTCCTCAGGACCCTCACTCTAAATGTGTCCATTGTCTGGGGTTCACACATTTGGAGGAGGAGGAATGTAATATATTTTTGTCATTAGGGCAGAGGGTCCTTCAGACCATGGGTCCAAGTTGATCCTCAAAGGCGTCATCCCTGCCACAGTGGGAGAATTGGTCACTTCTCTTTTAGGTTCTCCACTCTCAAAAAAGACTTTGGAGACTACATGTGACACATTTAAGTGTAAAATGTCCAGGGACAAGAGCAAAGACAGAGAGAGAAAGGAAAAGAAAATGTAAAGATAAGTTGAGGGGGACAGATCTTGGAAGAGATCCCTGGATCCTTCAGCTCTGGTCTGGCAGCTTAAGTTTTGAAGACTTCAGGTACTGCCCTTGCCTTCATGGTCTGACCCACCTGGATCATTTCCCTACCTCGACCAATGCTTCCAATTTCTATGTTTTCTATGGAGCCATCTCCTTCTCAGTGTCAATCCCCCATGTTACCCTTGGAGAAACATTTCCATAGGTCTTCTAGGTGCCATCTTTCAGGTCCTTGCTACCTTCAAGAAGCCTCTGAAGTTGACATGGATAGGATGATGAAAAAAATTTTGAAGGCACAGATTCAGATGATTTTCTTCCTGCTGCCCCTGTCCTGTGTATTGTTAGAACAAGCCCTGGACTCCTTTTCAGGTTAATCATTCCCCAGTTCAGTCTTCTGATCTAATGACTTTGGAACCAAGCATTTTCTGTGTGGTCCCTTTGCTGGAGTTGACAGTCTGGCTGACTTCAACTCTGACAATGTCCCTTACCCATTCGACTCCTATGGCACTGGATCTCAGGGGGTCTCAGAGCTGAAAGCTTGGAGCCTGCACTTGGGTTGGGAGGGTCAGGGTCAACTCTGAGGTTGTTATAGCCATCCTTTCCCCCTTTCACCTCAGCCCTTGATAGCTCTGCTCCACGCCCTACTTCAGATATTAATTGGACTGTGTTATGTGAAGGTCCTCTGAGTCCTTGGAGCCAAGGAGAACTTTGGGACTGCCTTCAACTTCAGCTTTTGAAGAATTTAAGAAGGCTCTCTCCCTTTCAAGAGAAGAGGTGACCCACCCTTGCTTAGATCCCAAAAGACCCCCATTTGAGGTTCTATTCATTATCATCCTATTCTCTGAAAGCAGCAAGCTCCAACTAGCCTTCAACAAAGCCCATCTTTCAAGAAGCTCCCCTGCTTCGACTGTTCCCTGGATCATCTCCCTAGAGAAGAACACAAAAAACATTCACGCAAAAGGAGGCACTACAATGCAGAAAATCTATTATATTCAAGAATACACTATACAGGAGGCTCTCACAGAAGGTAGCAATCTTGATGAAGGGGAAGGGTCCCCAAGGTCTGCCCTAGAAGATGTGTCTTTGGGGATATCCTTGAATTACTAAGATAAAAGGGAGGTTGGTTCACTGATGCCCCTTACCAGGAAGAGTTGATTTGCTTTGAGGCCTTTGCAGCTGGCCCATCTACATTCTGGGTAGTTCTCCCTTTGGATGAACTGATAGAGTTCATGTCCCAGTGAGTGTGGTAGGAACTGGATGTGGTGGAACCCATGCCCTACAAGTCTAAGATTTTGGTCACACCCAGAGATAGATAACATTGGAGCAAGGGGTCAGCAGTAGATATCCTCATGCTGGTGGCAGCCAATAAAAAGAATTCTCCAAGGAGAGTTCTTCTGCCCATCCAATGAACTAGGAGTCTTGGACCCTGGACAGCTTTGGCAAGTGAGTGTACCTCAGCAATGTTCGCCCTACATGAGCGGAATTATCTTGCTCATCTGACTAGATTTCAGAGAGATTTGACAAAAGAGCTCTCCAAATCTCCCTCAGGTACCATGGAAGTGGAATTCCCCCAAAAAGTTGGATCTACAGTTAGCCAACATGTAGTTCATTTCAAGAGTGTCTATGTGCCTGCTGTAGTCCATTTCAAGAGTGTCTATGTGCCTGTTGTCTAACACTACTGATGACACATTTAGAGCAGCAGGTACTGGCTTTGCCATAAGCCAACATGCCTGGATGCATATGTGTGATTTTGTGGATAACTTTTAAATGTCCTTTTTGAATGCCCTTTCTTGATATGTCCACCTTGTTTGGACCAACTGTCAAAGACACACTTGCCAGAAGTGAGTAGGATGACAAAACTCTGCCATTAATATTCACTTTTCTACCCCACAAAGTTCTTTCTCTTTAAACCAAAAGGGTGGGAATTGATTATGGTTCCAAAAGTCCCAGGTTATGCTCAGGATATTCCTGGAGGCAGAAAGGACAGGGGGATACCAATGGTTGTCAGCCTAGAGACACATGTGTTCTGGGTAACCAAGGATTTTGCAAGCCATTCATCAAAAATCCCTTCCAGCACTTCTGAAAGGTTTTTGGACTGCCACAGTCTGGAGCCAGTTAGGCGTGCTTATCTCTGCACCCTCATGCCTGGCTGGCCATCACTCTTGATTCATGGGTGCTGAAAATAATAACATAAAGTACTATATCCCCTTTCTTTTCCCCCAAAACTGTCACAAAAAAGCTTTGTGATGTCCTACCTCTGCAAAGCAAGGCAGCACCCCAAGAGATTGTAGGGCTGCTAGATGAACGAGTCTTCCAGGATGTCCCAGTAGACCAGACAAAGCCTACTGAAGATCCTTTTAAGTTCCAAAAAAATGTGAACCTCAGGCCAATTCTGGACCTCAGTCAGATAAATCAGTTAGTAAAACATATTACATTATGGATGGTCAAAGTGCAGTTTGTATTCCCTCTTCTGATGAAAGATGACTAGATGTGCTCAGTGGACATTCAGGATGCCTATTATCACATCAAAATAACAAGGCATTTGAGATGGTTCCTTCACTTTTGGATAGGAGACAGCCCCCTGGGTGTTCAACAAGTGCATGGCCAGAGTAGCAGCACATCTCAGGCTGCAAGGGTTCAGGGTGTTCCCTTACCTAGATGACTGACCCATCACCACTGCCATGAAAAATCCATTAATCCTAGCCAGGGTCACCTTGTTCCAGTTGTGCTTAAACCAAGGAATCACAATCAACCTGCAGTAATTTAAGGTGACTCCAGTCAAAGCCATAGAATTCATAGAATGCCACCTGGATCCCACCAATCAAATAAAAAAAAATAGTGACCCTGCACCAATAAGTTTCACAAATTCTCTTTTATCAACGTTTACCAGGACAATCCATCCTCCATCTTTTTGGCCCCTGTGGCAGCATCTATCACTTGTTTGTCCCTCATGTCAGATTCCATGAGGGAGTTAAAATGGACCCTTGATATTAAGTGGTCCATTCTTTATCACCTGATGCAAACTCCTGTCAAACTCACTGGGATTTGCAGAAAATGTATTCAGTGGTGGCTAGACTCTTCTCTGGTTTCATTAGCTGTCCTTTCATTCTCCCCTGCTAGGAGCCATGGTGACCATGAACACATCCCTTTTGGTTTAAAAAAGGGTATTTTGAAATGAAGACTGTTCAAGGCACGTGGTCTCTGACCAAGGCCAGTCTTCACATCAGTGTTCTGGAGATAAGGGTAGTCTTCCTATCACTAAACGCTTCCCAGGACTCCCTTCTCATTGTTGTGATTGGAGTCCATACAGTCAGCAGCTCAGTCTTCTGGTACATCAACAAGGTGGGACTTGCTCATAACATATATGTTTGGAAGCCATGAGTGTGTGGCAGTGGGCAACATCTTCCCAGCACTTTCTAATTGCAATGTATATCTCATGGAAATCAGGTATATTAGAGGATAATCTCAGCATATCAGTCTTTTTACCACAAGTGATCCCTCAGTCAGTGGCTTCTTTGATCTTCTGCCACTGGAGGCAACCTTGCTGTGACCTGTTTGCAACCACACCAACACCAAATGCAGTAGTTTCTTTGTATTAATTCCCCAAGAGGGACAGTCCAACACTTGATCCCAAGCCCTCCTTTATGCTCAGTCGCCAACTCCGCTGACAACCAAATTTCTTCATAATGCTGCCAGGTGCAAGGTGAAGGTGGCTCTCATTGATCCTTTTTGCTTCAAGTATGGTTCCCCTTCCTGTGGCCTCATCTGGTGTACCCACCCAGGGAACTGGATCCACTTGAAGATCTGATGTCTCACCCGCCTGACAAGCCACACCTAGACATCAAATCCTTGAATCTGAACATTTGGTTTCTCCACATCCAGTACTGGTCAAAAACTCCAGCCTTTTGTCCAGTGTCATTGGAATTTTATCCTCATCTCAGAAGCCTTCCACCAGGAAAGTTTGCTGAAGCATTTGGGAGAGATTTTCTGTCTGGGCTGTAGCCAAAGGTTTAGATCCTTTTTCTGCTCTCTTACCTTCAATTCTAGATTTTCTCACAGACCCTTTTCATGCAGAAGCTAACTACTCCATGATTAAAGTTCAACTGGCTGCTATTTAAAATATTAATATAGGTGAAAGGCAGACCTCTATTACATTTCTTAAAAATTCTAAGGACTTATTGAAAGGTAATTTTATCTTGTGCCAGCCTTGAGTGATACAATTTCTTCTTAGGCTATTGCTACCCAATTGCAGGTCTTGACTTGACCCCTTTCTAGTCTTCCTCTGTGATGGAGCTAAACTTTTTGTCTTGGAAGACTTTATTACTAGTGGTGGTTATCTTGGCAAGGAGGATTTCAGAATTGCAAGCCTTGTCTTGTAAGCCACCATATCTGATCTTTCATAAGGATAGGGTGTTTCTCTGAACCAGAGCTGGACCCAGCACTAGGCGATCTAAACAGTTGTTCAGGGATTGTGTTGGCTGGGGAAACCCCGAAATAAAATTGTTTATAAATAAAAAGTCCAAAGACATCTGTTTGTAAAAAAAAAAAAAAAAAAAATCCGAAAGATATGTGTAAATCTGAAGGGATTTAGGACCTTGCTAGAGACTTCTATAAGCTGTAAGAAAAAAACAGCAAGCCCCAGAAACCTCTAGGAGAGCATTGAGTATCCTAACAGAAATTTTACATGCCAATTTAATTGCAGAGCAGGATATTTGATGGCCATCCAACAGCAGGACTGACTGAAGACAGACCCAGCCTGCTGAAACAGTTAGTGCCACTGGTGTAACCAGCACCACAAATGCGGGCAATAGGTTGTGTTTGCATGTGTGTTGATTAACTTTTATTTTGGCTCAAACCCTGCAGCTTGATTACCTGAGATTGCAGCCTGATTCTTCTACAACCACCACCAAACTGTCAAGTTTCAGTGCATTTTCAAAGAATGTTGAATTTCGGTGCATTTTCAAGGAATCTTGAGCTTCAAGGGAAGAGAATTTTACTGCTGTTCATGCAAAGTTTGTTTTCAATGTGTAACTGATTCGCTGAGCAGAATTGAAGGTAAGAGAGCAGAAAAAGGATCTAAACCTTTGGTTAAGCATCATCAGTGCTTGTGCTAAAAAAATTGAAAGCAATGTTATTAGCACAACAGCTAGAATACTTGCCTTTGGTGCAGAAAGCTGTGGATTCTACTCCCACACAATGTAGATGGAGTGCTGATATTGCAGTGCCCTTTAAGGTGGGGATAAGGGTCCTGCACACTTGAATGTGTCCTCCTTTGGATGAGGTGTCTAATAACTATGAATGTGTTGCTGGTTTGACAACTATTCCCTATGGCAATATTACCAAATTAACAATTTTTTAAAATGTAACATGGGCAGTTTATTCTTCAAGTGCAGCAGGCACTAAAATTGTATATGTAACACTGAAATTTAAAGTTAGTTGCCATCAGCAACCTCTTCATTAGTCATTGATCTCATTAATGTGGAATTATTCAGATGACTAACGTCTGCAGAGATTATGTATATTGAGTGATGGATTGTAATGACAGAAGTTTAAGTGACCTGTTGTGGTTCAGATGTTTTGTAATGGGTGGTTTTGTCATTACTGGTTCATAAGTTTTCATTCATCGCTTACTTGAAAAATTTTCAAACCTACACATTTAAAATGTACTTCAACAAGTGGTGCTGTATTATACAAGGAATATAATATAATTTAATCAGGATGGTGGATCAAAGAACACACAAATGTATGCAATGTCCTAAAAATGTGTGCAAGGGGCCGATATTTTGAAAATATCCCAAAGGTAAATTTAATTCGCCACTGACCCGATTCATTTTCTTTGAATCTTGGTTTCAATGAATGTGAGTTTCAAGGGCAGAGAAGTTTTTAATGCTAAGTCTGTTTTCATTGTCAGACTGTATTGTTTTGTGTAGCAAATGATTATCAGTGTTTGTGCTGTAAAGTGTGAAATATCTCTAATTATTGAAGAAGTAAAGAAGAAAACAGCATGGACAGTGATAATTTTGTACAGTGTTACAGTAACTGGGGAGAGGTAGCCAAGTAATGGGACAATGGAATGCCTGGGGGTGGGAGGGAGTTGCAGGGCTACTGGCTTATCCATTACCATACCTGGGGCCCCATTTGATCATGATCTGGATCTGCTCTGAACCAATCCAGATTTTCTTCCCAAGATATCTTCTGAGTCTTCCTTGAATCAGGCTATTCAGCTATTAGTATTTTTCCCAACTTTTCAAATGAAGTGAATATTTCTTGGATTTGTTGAGTAGTCATTGTCAGTTATGTTTTTACTTGCATCACAAAAAAGATGTCAGGTAATACGTCCAATTGTTTGTTTCCTTTTCTAAAACTAAGCTAGGAGCCAGTGTTTCCAAAGTTACATTCTCCAGGTGGTTGCCTGATTGTATCACTTTTGTCTATAGGGTCAATAGATTTTTTTCCACCTAACAAACTTGAAGTACATTCAACAAGAGCTGTAGCAATCTCTATGGCTTCTTTTCTGGGGTCCTACATTTGTCTTTCATTAGAAGTTGGATCCACAATTCAGGTTTAGTGCTTTGTTTGGCTTCCTTCCATAGTAACTTCTGGAGTTGATTGCAGTCAGGACTCTATCCCACAAATTAAGACTAATGGAAAAGATAACATTGAATATGAAAGTTATGTACATACCTTAATGCTAGATCTGTGTTGTCTTCTTCTGTTTGCCTCAACCTTCCATCCAAACTGTCTCCATGTTAGGCTCTTGATTAACAGTACTGGACATGTCTGGAGTCTTGTCTTATTTGCAGTCCTTGACTGTGTCTGGTCATTCCTATTTGTCCCTTTCTGTAAGTAGCAAAGATTAATCAGTCTGTTATAGGAGTACAAACTCGATCTGAGGGGCTGTTAGGGTAGGGTGGGGCATTATTGTGAAGAGGGAGGAGCCTGAACCTTGGATCAAAAGTCTGAAGTTGCCAGCATCAGATCCAGTCGGATCTGACATACCCCCACATGTTGCAATGGAAGGAAGTAGACAGCATGGATCTAGCCCTGTGGTAAGTGTCATAACGTTTGTTTCTTTTTATCTTGAAAAGGCAAGATATAACACTTGAAATAAGTTAAAAAAAATGATTGTCAGCAGCTGCTGCCTGACGTCTATGTAAAACAAAACTATAAATTGCACTGCTTTGTCAGTTTCTCCAGAGCCTTGGCTGCCAGTCAAACCAGGGCCATCTGGCTGTAGTCTGGCCTTTATCTTCCTATACACAAACTGAGATGATTTTTCCTGATTCAGGATATTTCCCAGAAATTGCAGCACTTGGCCAGATGACAAGGATAGATAAATCTTTAGAAAGGTTGAAAGAGAGGAAGAGTTAGTTTTGGGCTATCAGCTACTCATCTCTCTTTTCCTGTTTTCAGGGTAACTTGCTTAGAAGAGCCTTAGCAAAGCTGAAGGTCCTCCTGTAATTTGTACTCCGGAAGGACCTTTGTAAGTTCTGTCTGATTGCTGTAATTCTGACTATACAGACAACCCTATGTTAGGCTAAAGTTTCAGGTTTGTGTATGCACAGGATAGCAAGGCTGAGATTGCTGTCTGTGGAGAGAAGCTAAAGAATAAGAGCCTAGATGCCTTTTCTTGTTAAGGTACAGTTTGGCCACTCGACTTAGGGCTCAATCAGTGAATGTGATTTGGCCCATCAGCATTTGGGGTCCACTCAAACAATTTATTCAAGTTAACTAGGGAGTATCACTTCCAGTACAAAGTTCAGCATTGGGGTCTTTCCTCACTGCTGGAGTCTTTTCCAAGGTGTTGGTCATTGTGGCTGAAGCTTAGCAAGAAAACCATCTCCATGAATTCCCTTACCTGGTTTATTGGCTCCTGTTGCCTACATCTTGGAACTTTCTGGAATCTTTTCTGTGAGTATAACCCACACCTGGGTGTGGGTAATGCTGGATTTACCCACGGTTGGCGTGGTTTGGTCACGAGGGCGAAGCCCGAGTGGCCAAATAAAGCCAACTTTGGGTAAATCCAGCATTACCCTCACCCAGAAGTGGGTTATTGCTATTATACAATGACATTATTTAAGAAAAAAAATAATTACTTTTCTTAAATAATGGCATTGTATAATGCCTCCTTGCTGCCCTTCCGCAACTGTCTGGTATTCTGCGATAGTTCTGTTGTACTGTGCATGCGTATGCCTACACAGTACATCAGAGCTGTGGGCAAAAGCAATGGAGAAAGCAAGATCTCTGTTGCTTTTTACTGTTTCGCTATGTTAAATGGGTTTAACATAGCGAGACAGCTTTAAAAAAAGCAACGGAGAATCTCCGTTGCTTATTTTAAAGCTGTCTCGCTATGTTAAACCCATTTAACATAGTGAGACAGTTTTGAAAAAAAGCAACGGAGAAAGCAAGATCTCCGTTGCTTTTTACAAACTGTTTCGCTATGTTAAAGGAGTTTAACATAACGAGGCAGCTTTAAAAAAGCAACGGAGATCTCCGTTGCTTTTTTAAACCTGTCTCGCTATGTTAAACTCCTTTAACATAGCGAGACAGTGTTTTAAAAAAGACTTATACTAATGGAAAAAGTCTGAGTGACCGGACCTTTTTCCATTAGTATAAGTCGATTTACAACGTGCACGCTGAACAATCAGCGTACACGTTTTGGAATATTAATGGGGGGGGGGGGTCATGGTATAATTCATTTTTGTGTACCATATGGGTAACTATAAATTGAAGGAAATTCTGTGTCCTCCTGAAGTGATTACCTTTATCATTGATAGCCTGGGATTCTAGAGTATAGATCATTTTTATCTTTGGAATGGACTGACACTGTTCAGCTATATGTTTTGAGCATCATTTGTTCCATGATCTGGGTGCATGTGACAAGTACCTCTGTCCAACCTGACCATGTGGAGGGCAGGATTTTGGACCAAGGGTGGCTGGTCAGGCAGTTCGTTAAAGGAATGCTGCATCTCTTTCCTTTGGAAAAACTCTTCCTCTCGTGACTGAATTTCATAGCTGACAGGCTTACCTATCCACTGTTTTAATCTATTAGCAGAGTAACATTGTGTTTTGTTTATTGGAAAAACTCTTCATACTGTCCATTATCTCAGCATACACGATACTGAGACTTCAGGTTGTCATAGGCAATGTTTCATGTCTTGCCTTTTACAAGCACAGGGAGTCAATCAAGAATTCAATTTTTTGTTAATGGTGTCAGAACTGTCTCTGAACCAGTCCATTATTCTCATATTATTCTTTGCAGGGGCAGAAATCAGAGGATAGAGAGCACCTTCACATCTGGATATACATCAGCAGCACAGGTGTTTCTTCAAGCATATGCACAAATTCAGGAAAATAGACCAGTTAATCACTGTTGGTAAGGGAAGGAAGGGCTTGCAGTTGTCAAGCATCCACTTTCCAGATTGATTGGTAACTGCATTTTTTTCTGTTTCATCAAGTAACTAACTGCCCTTTGGCAAATTCTGTAGTCAAAGCTCACTCTCCTAAAAGAGTGGCTTTCTCTGATGCTTGCTTTAATAATGTCTGCATTACAGACTTTTTTGTCATGTCCCCCAAGTTCAATCTGCACCTTCACCAAACATTATTTCAGCCACTAGTCAGAGCAGAGTTTCATTTTGAAGCTCACTTACTTCAAGACTCAGCTTTATGAGGTCTGTGTTTGATGTTAGATGTAGCATATCATTTTTGTATCATTTTGACTAATTGACGGTCATCCTTGATGGGTCATGGTGCCCTCACTCTTTCACTATGAGAAATGGATGTCTTATCTGCTGTCTTCTGTTGGAGTTCTTAGGTTCTTACTAAGCTTATGGCCAAGAAGCATATCAAGAAGCTCAGCCAGAACACACAAAACTGGAGGAAGACAATAATGTCCCCCATTAAGTAGACTTTCTACACATATCCTCTGTGAAAGTTTGTAATTACCCTTTTCAGTCATTCCGACTGCTTTTAAAGGTTGCTAAAAGGCAGCCTATTCTATCAATGTCACCTACTTTGGGTTAGGCATGTGTCATGCCATCTGGTGGTAGTGATGTAGTAGTACAGGTTTAGGTCCCTAGAGTGGGTGTTTACAGCTTGTTCTGTTTAGATGGTTGAGTATAAAGAGTGCTGGATCATTCAGAGCATGGAAGGCTAAGCAAAGATCACCCTGTGACACTGAATAAAGGGGACAGAAGCTTTTAGTCAATCACGACTTACTAATCAACTTTACAGGTATATTTAATGTTATTTATCATTTCAAAGCACTGTGGGTTTTATTGCCAATAAAACTGCTGTCAGTCATGTGCAGAAGCATTTTGGCCATGACAATTTTATACTTTCCAACAATAGGGGGAATTCAATAAAGCCTACACATTTTTTTGTGCATGCATTGCATCGCGATGCATACATGAGAACGGACATTTTTAGATTCAGTAAGTGCCTCAGAGTGGCACGCAAGCACTCGTGAACAAGGAAAGTTCTGTGCAATGCAAATTACCTAATAAGCAGGTGAATCGTATGCAAATGACCCAGATGGAGTAATTCAACAAGCAGAAAGGCATCCATGTAGACCCCGTGTCTGTCATGTATATGGAACTTTTCCATGTACACGATCTACACAGAAGGGGATGTAAAACATCAAAAATATGGATATAACTCCACAGTAAATGTTAGAACACATACATGTATGTTCAAAATGTACATTGTGGATGTCTGAAAAAGGAAGGGAATATGTAAAAAATAAATAATTTTTTAATAATTTTGGCATGTTTGCACTACGCACCACAGTGCTCAAACATGCTAAATTGAAGATAGGGAAAAAAAAGCATTTTATATTTGTCAGAAATGTATTATAGGACACATTGTGTTGGGTCCGTACAATGGTGCTGCTGCCCAGGTCATACGCCTATGAACCATGTAGTTTTCAGGCTGTCAGCATGGATATGTATGCAAATAAGGTGGATGTCCTGAATAGCAAAAAGGAGTAAACGTGTCTGCATATCCACTTCATATAGGCTCCCACACCATGTTGATATTTCCCATGGATGTGGATGCCAGCTTGGGGGGGGGTGTCCATTCACTTTTAGGATTGCTTAATACCCACTGCATGTGTTTGCACTGTGAGCCACATGGCTGAGCGTGTTCATGCGGAAAGACCATCCAGGTCACAGTGATGACATATGCAGCAAGTACTTAAAACCAGATATCTTCAATTATTGCTTTTTTGGCTTTTGTATAAAATATGCTGAGCAGCACCATGCTTAGCTTAATGTGTTTGCACAGCCCACTAATCATGTGACAGTGATGACGTAGGCAGGAATGAATGGAAAGCAGATATATTCAATGAATATTTACTAGTGTGTATAAGCTATGCTGCACAGGGTGCTGCAGTGCCATGTCAAACAATAAAGCAGGGCCATTAAATGATTTTGATTACATTCTAGGCAGGCAAAATACATAATAATTAGCCAATCACACATGCTGGACTGACAGATCTGTATAAAGTATGCATACACACTACATTCTGATTTTTCCCCAGTACTCTGAACCAGTGGAATACAGACTTGGGAATTTTAACTGAGATAATGCTAGGGGCTGCTACATCTGTATGTGCTAGATGCTGAAGTCCATGCTGCTGGTGCTGCTGACAATAGGCCTAGGCAGAGAAGGAGAAGAGTGTTCAGGCTCAGGTTAACCTACCAGGAGCTACATGAGCTGGAGATTGTAGAGCACTACAGGGTGGACAGGGACATACTACAACAACTCACTGAGCTCTGTCACCTTCAACTCAGAACCAGAGCTAACAGGGCCAGCAATATGCAACACTTCTGCTTCATGTAGCATACTACCCTGAAGTACTGTGTGCCATAGATTGCACTCATACAAATCAAGGCATCATCTGGTGAGCAGGGTAAAATCTATGTTAACTGCAAAGGGTATCACTCCATCAACTGCCAATTCGTGTGCAATGCCCAAGGGATTATTCTAAGTGTGTGTCCTGGAAGCTCTGGCAGTTATCATGACTCCCATATCTGACACACATCACAGCTGTACTGGGTGTTTGTTAGGGGGACATCCCACATGGCCATTTACTGAGGGATGCTGGCTATGCCCTGGAACTGTGGATGATGACACCCATCAGAAATGCACACTCAGCACAGAAGAACACCATAATGAGGCACATGCACAAACTAGGAACATCATAGGGTGTGTGTTTGGGCTTCTGAATCACTGTTCCACTGCCTAGATGTATCTGGTGGAGCCCTGCAGTATTCTCCAGCCACATGTGCGCGTATATTCACAGTATGTGCTACACACTATGATACTGTGGAAACAGCTGCAGCAGGATCAGCAAAGGCAAGGGATACACAGCCTCCACCAGTGCCTAGGTCACCACAGCCACAGTCACAGGAGGACTCGGAAGAGGAACCTCCTGCTGATGTTCCTGTAGGCATGCTCAGTATGCCCTCACTTTGGCTAAGAGCAACACACAGCATATTCACAGACAACCTAGGGACTGCATCTTACTTCTACTCACATACAGCAATTAAAAATGATGGCAGGCAGCCCATACATCCTGTACATACCCATGTACTGGCTGTATACTGCTTGCATCTGACAGAGTCAGCCTGAACTACAGTTGTGTCGCCTGCTGCATTTGTAAGGTACGTCCATAGCCTACACAGTACTTGTAAAGATTATTATGATATGGCATTGTATGTATGGATCTGCTACATTATGCAAGTAAATATAGTGGGCTACTTGGACAGAAATAACATCCACATGGGACTACAGATACCCATTCCACTATCATATTTCCATTAATATTCACTAGGCCTCATTCTTGGAATATTCATGGAGTCCTGCTGCAATAGATTACTGGTACATCAGTGAAGGGAGATGTTAGTAGGGTGACATGATAGTCAGACCATTGTGTATCCCAGCTGAACAAGTGTTGGTGTTCCACCACCCCCAACACAGCAGTGTTTCCTTGTAAGTATTGTAACAGAAAATCATCAATGGTATATCAGCACTTCAGTAGTCTCAGAACAGTAACATAGAAATTGACCATACATCGTATATCTTACTTAATGCAGGAATAACAATGTACATATTTATGCAGCTGATTGTGTGACGAATGATCACTGTCTGTCAAGCAGCTTGTGTCGCTCAAAGGACTACGGCAGTTAGCTTGTATGATGATGTTCATGGTTCTAATCTAGAAATACCCACTTATTTTGGATTTGTGGTATCATTACTTTGTATTTTACAGATTGTCACTCTGTGTGTGGTGCAATATTATTAATCTCTGTCACACATTAATTACAGCAGACAACTTTAGAAAGTCATAGCCAATGTCAGTGATGTGCAGCACTGCAGAAACAGGGACAGATGTCATTTTGTGTAGCACGCAAGTCCCGGACTGGATTACAGGTAGGTGTGGGCTGAAGTTAGGTTATAACTAGTGAAAATCCCACTGGGCATGCTCATACACTTAGTTAAGCAGAGCCCAATTCAGTTGTTCCCTGCTCAAAATGACTTCTTATATAGATTTGTTTACAGATACATACATATATGTATGCATATCTGTCTGAGACTCTCTCTCTCGTATGTAAACACATACATTCCTGTCTCTTTCCATGTATCTACATACACACACACATATATATATATATATATATACATACACACATCTCTATTTACATATACATCCCTGTTATAGACATAAATATATATGTTTATATGTCTGTATTGTCCTACATACCCTGATAATGGTGATTAAAGCTGCATTATGACACATATATAATGTTGCTAAAAGGACCAAAGGTAAGGGCTCAACAGCAGATAATGCACTTACTTACAGCTCCCTGTGCCTGCTGGATGTCACCACACATACACCAGCAGGTGAACAGGCCATGTTATGTATCATGTTGTGGATGCACGCATTGACAGGGCACATTGTTTTTGACTAGCAGGGATCACTGCCACAGTGGTGCTTGTTCGAGCAACCTTGGATGTCTATATCACTGGACAATGAGCATTATATTGTGATGCTGCAGCTGTGCTCTGACTCACCATTTGGTCAGTACCCTACTGAAATTCTAACAATCCTGGAATACAAGCCATAATGCATGTCAAACTCAAATGAGTGGTCTGGTTGCTAATTAAGGCATCTACCTGGAAAAGGGTATGTGAAGCCTACAGAGCCTTGCATGATGTGGGACAACTATGTGGATGAACAAACAGGCTGTGGCCTGCTCCTCATGTTGAGCTTGGTACTAAACATTTTGATTCTGGTGGGAGACAATGTATAGGAGTATAGTATCCCAGGAGAGAGTGGTTGTGGTGAGACCAGCAGTAGTAGTAGTAGTAGTAGCCAGGCACCAACATTGCAGGGGACTCCCCTCTTGTCAGCATTCCTCACAAGGTAATTGTGTATTTTCAGTACACACTGCTTGAGTAGCATCCAATTTCAGAATAACTGTTTAAACATGCCCTTCTTACCTTCACACGGTGTATGTATGATTTTCCCCTCCATTGTTTGCCTGTGCTCTGTGAAGATATAGTCATCTTGGATGACTATCTTCTTGGAAACCATTATAGAATTAACTGCAATACTTAGTTGCACACAGGACAACTAGCATACCGTGACAAGCACGGTCCCCAGATATCTCATTACCTTATATTTAAAGCCATGAAAAGACTTATAATGGAAAGATAGACTTAGATTGTTGTTAAAAGATTATTCAATATTGGTTAGCTCACGGTGGTGCAGTGGTTAGCATTGTTGCCTCACAGCAAGAGGTTCTCCGGTTCGATCCTTGGCTGGGGTGCCTTCTATGCGGAGTCTGCATGTCCTCCCTGTGGTCGCTTGGGTTTCCTCCGGGTTCCTCCCACATCCCAAAGACATGCTGCAGGTGGATTGGACACTCTAAATTGGCCCTAGGTGTGAGTGAGTGTGTGTGTGTGTGTGTGTGTGTGTGTGTGTGTGTGTGTGTGCCTTCTGTGGAAGGTTGGGCGCCGGGCTGGCAACTCGACACTGTAAAACTCCACTGCCAATCATGAGCGGACAGGTGATCTGCTGTGGCGACCCCTAACCAGAAAAAGCCAAAAGAAGAAGAAGAAGAAGAAGAAGAAGGTTAGCTCACTGTTTAAATATAAAAGAAGAGGTATCCTTATTCTATGGAAAAAAACTTTAGGTATACCTGACAATGTATATTCATATTCAGATAAAGATGGTATGCTTGGGATAGTGGTAACAAAACTGGGAAAAAGCTTTTGTACACTTATAAATATTGGATACCTGGCATTGGCACAAAAACTGTAAAGAAATATTTAGATATCATGAATGTACGCTCCAGGGGGAGATATTGTTAGCTGATGATTTTAATTGTATGCTATCTCATAATGATACCACAAACATTAAATCTTTCAGCATTTCTTCAGCAGCTAAAGATTTAAATAATTATATAAATACAAGACACTTGAAGGATTTATTTGAAATAAAATTGCATAATTCACCCACTACTGCTATAGGTTTGTTACCCAGACAAATACAGATAAAGTTTTGGTAACCAGTTCTTTACTCTGTAAGATAGATGAAGTATTGATTGTTTCATACCCCTTATCAGATCATAATGCTATTACTTTTAGAATAGCTTTTATCCCCAATAATCTGAACTTTTGTCAAAGAATCCCAGCATAAAGTGGATATAAAAACTGTACACACCCTTGTTAAAATGCCAGGTTTTTGTGATATAAAAAATGAGACCACAATAAATCATTTCAAAACTTTTCCCACCTTTAATGTGACCTATAACCTGTACAATTCAATTGAAAAACAAAGAAATCTGTTAATGAGAAAAATATAAAAAATAGTATTAGTTTAAGGGTGTGCATACTTATGCAACCAGCTTACTGTACGTTTTATATTTTTTTCCCCTAACAGATTTGTTTTTCAATTTAATTGTACAGGTTATAGGTCACATAAATGTGGAAAAAGTTTTGAAATTATTTATTGCGGTCTCATTTTTTTATATCACAAAAACCTGGCATTTTAACATGGGTGTGTACACTTTTTATATCCACTTTCAAGAATCAGTTTTAAAGGAAATTAACCAATTCATGGAACTAAATAATAATGGTAAGGTCTCAGATATGATTTTATGGGATACATTAAAAGTTGTTCTTTATGGTAAAGTTAAAAACTGGTACTTATCCAAAAGAAATGAATGGGATAAGAAGATAATAAATATACAAGAAGAAATTGATAAGCTAAAACTACATTTCAAACTTAGTGATAAAACTGCACTTTCTAAAATTAAAGAGTACCAAGATATCCTCCAACATAAAATCTCTATTAATCAAGAAAACAATCAGACTATATTCATACTAATTAAACCCTAAAAGTTTACACAAAATATCAATTAGATCAAAGTATTTAAATGAAAAAAAATAACATCAAAGAAATTGTATATAGAGGTAATGAAACAATTAAAGCCTCATATTTAAATCACATACTAAATTGTTTCAAAAAGCAGTATGATAGTATTAATAGTTCTAAACTGAATATAAGTAATTCCATGATTATTGAGAGCTTTCTAAAAGAAAACATTAAACAAATATATCAAAAGAACACATTAGTAAAATAGACAAAACTTTTACCTTTAAAGAATTAAAAGACCAAATTAAAAATCTAAAGATCAACAAAGCACCAGGACTAGATGGAATAATCCCAGAGTTATATAAACATCTTCTTGCTACTACACTAAAACTTCTTCTTTCCACTTTTCATGAAGTTAAAGCTACATCCAATATACCATCTTCATGGAAATATTCCCTAGTTTCTCCCATCTTAAAACCTGACAAAAATTCCACATTATGTTCATCTTATAGACTATAAGATATTTGTGTCTATTCTAGCAAAAAGACAGAATACCATACTTTCCAAGCTAATACACAACGATCAAGCAGAATTCATTAATAGGAAAGTGCATGATAATAATATAGGGCTTTTCCCCTTAATAAATACTGCTAATAAAAAGAATGAATTATCTTTAATAAGTCTTGATATGGATAAAGCATTTGATTCTATAAATTGGTCATATTTATTCAAAGCACTACACGTTTATAATTTTTCCCCATAATTCATAGTATTATTAATTTTATTAATCAAAAAGCTCTACGAAAATTCTATTTTTTTGTAACAATTGGTCCCTTTATTTTTAGTCCATTTCAGGTGTTAAAATGTCTCCCTTATTTTTTACTCGAACCATTTGCTAATTATGTAAGAAATACCAAAAACATCAAAGACTATAATTTAAGTGACAAACATTCTCCCAAAATTAAATTATTTGCTTATTATTTATTAATAACGTGTGGTGATATTGCAACATCATTGGAACACTTAGTTAAAGCTATGAATTTATTTGAGAAAGTGTCAGGTTTAAAATTCAATCATAATAAAACCAAAACACATCTAATAAATAAACAAGTATCAGCAAATCTAATCTCATGTAAGAATTTTAATTGTGACAATACACATTTTAATTACTTAGGAGTTATCACTGAACCCACTTTCAAATAATCAATATCTGCTGATTATCTCCACCTAATCAATACAATAATTAAGTTAGTAGAAAATTGGAACAGATTATTTTTCCTTTTGAAGACAGACTACCCCTAATTAAAATAATTATATTACCTAAAGTTCTTTTCATCAATCAGTCATTAATTCTCCCCCTGAAAGAAATGATGAAAAATAAAAGGTATCTTACTCAAATTCCTATGGCATCTAAACAACACCCTTCAGAATCTCATTACACTGGCATACAACTAGTTGGGAAGAGGGAGGTATTTCTTTTCCTAACATTGATCTTTACTTGAATTCAGTTGTTATAAATACATAGGAGTTTTTAACCCCACATAAAATGGCCATAATCTACAAAAACATAATATAAAATGTTGAAGATGTGATTCAACTCTGGATGCTGACTGGTTACATATGATGTAAAATGGTAACATCTTTTTGGACTGATTTTAGATATTTTTTGTAAAGCGTTGTTGAATGATAACTACATAATTTCAGATTCTCTTATTCTATTCCAATTTCAGAAGTCATACCAGTATACCAAATACCTCTTCTATGGTCATTTTTGATAATAGCAAGTGAAGTCATTACAATAAATTGGAAGTCAAAGTCTATCTCATTTAACTGTGAATTTATCCATTTAACTAAAGTTTGTAAAAAAATTTCTACCATAAAAATGAGAACTAATACAACACATCAGTTAATTGCTTGGCAGAAATTGTATAACTTATTAGAGAGGTACTAACTGTTTCTGTTCTTTGTTATGGGCATTGTACTGTATATAGTCAATTTCTGATGTATTTGTAAATAGTTTGATTTTTTTCTGAATTTGTAAAATCAAATCAAAAATTGGGAAAAAAATAATTCCCCAATATACTAAAATCCTTCTAGGAGGAGACATTCACCCTAATCCTGGCCCCATCTATTACAATGAACATCAACACAAATCTCTTCCACACACTACTCTAACCCTACAACAGTCAAACCCCAACCCTAATCTAAATTGTGCTGCCATTAATATTTGAAACATAGGAATTAATGTTAGAAACATAAGAAATAAAATTGCTGAGCTACATGCCTGGATTATCTAATATAATCCTGATATTCTAGTTGTAATTGAATGTGGCTTAAATCTAGCATAAACCACTCCAAAATTATGTCTCACAGCAATAATATTATCTATAATGACCGTATAGAGAAGAAAGGTAGTGGTATTGCTTTAATATTTTCCATCAACTACCACATTCCCCCCTACAACAAGCTAATACCAAAATTCAGTTCAGCAGAGCTTCTTATAACTTTCCTGAAATTAACAAACTATAAACAAATATGTATTGCTGTTCTTTACATCCCTCCTGGTGTCAATACAGCTAAACTGGAAGATATCCTACATTCATATCCATAACAATTTCACAAGAAATAATACTACTAGGTGATGTGAATGTCAATTGGTTTGACACAAACTCTTACTGCCCTTCATCTAGTGTGAACTTATTTGGTTTTACACAACTAACTAATAGCACCACACATTATAGCAAGACATCAAATTCCCTATTAGACTGGATCCTAGTATCAGACCCTATCAAATACAGTACATTACCTCAGGTACAATGTCTAACTGCCTCAGTGATCATCTCCCAATCTATACAACCAGACATCTCACATATCCACTTAAAAACATGTTTATAAAACAACAGAAATGTTCATTACTAACCTATGATCTTTTAACTGGAACATCCAAAAAATCCTCCCATTAGATGATGCTGTAAATGAATTTAATACAACTTTCCTGAATATCTTAAATAGCTTTGTACCTCCTAAAAGGAAGAGACTAAAGAAATAATGCAATTTGGCTATCCAAAAAAGAGTATAATGCTAATGCAGGATAGAGAAAAAGCATGGAAGGAATGAAAAAAATAAAAGCACCACAATATCTTGAAAACTTTGCAATCGTTTTAAAAAGCAAATTAATGAAGACAAAATCTGTACTATAATAACTTCCAGAATAATAGTAAACACAACCTTAAAAAATTCTGGAGAGCCATTAAAGATATTTTGCATCCAGGCCATAAATTAAACCCTAAGCTCTCTCCCAATTACTCATCACTTGAAACCACAATACAAATCAATTCTTCATTTCATAGATAGTATTGTATCTGTACCGAAGGATTCCCCAACATTTAATCCTAACCCTGTCCAACAGCCACATATCACTGCATCCACTTTCATCTAGAAACCTCTGCCCACATTCTATATAAAACTACTCCTAAACAAATTTAAATGGTAGCCTACATCACCTGATGACCTTCCACGTGAATAAATTAAAACAGCAGCAGATAGCATTGCCTACCCTGTCTCAATCCTTATAAATAGGTCAGTTCAGGAATCCCATATTTCCTCTCTCTGGAAAAAAGTCATACCTTATCCCTCTGCACAAAGGAGAAAATTCAACAGGCATTACTGATTTTAGACCTACAGCAATTTTATCCCCTCTCTCCAAAATACTTGAAAAATGTATTCAAAAACAATTGCTAAACTATCTCCTGCAGGAAGAACTCCTGTACTCCACCCAACATGGCTTCCATCCTTCCCATAGTACTAACACTGCACTTCTAACAATATATAGATACTGTCAATAATGCTAGAGATAATGGCAAACTACTTTCCTCCTTATTTTTTGACTTATGTAAAGCCTTCAGCACAGTTTGTTGCAGCAAACTTCTATTTCGAATGTTCTCCTTAGGTCTCTCTCAGCCCACCCTTCTATGGTTCAAAAGATACTTGTCCAATAGGTATCAGTCAATAAAATGGCATTTCATTCTGTGTCCATACCTCCCAATCACCACTGGTGTACCACAAGGTTCTATCCTTGGTCTCTTCCTCTCTAACATTCTCATTAACACCCTTCACACATCCACATAACAGGCCTCCCTAATACAGTACACAGATGACTACACACTCATTCACACATCTGACAATGTGGCACGCCTCCAAAAAAGTACTTAGGAGGAAGGCTTTAACAGCAACTGAAACATGGCTTTGTAGCTGACAACTCATGGTCACCCCCCCCCAAAAAAAACAAACTACTTTTTTCCCAAATCCCTTTCTCATGAAAAAAAAATAGTTGTCTCTCTTGATAATACAACAAAAGAAGTCACTCATCATAGTAAATTACTAGAGATGATAGTGGAAAATAATCTTAAATTTGATCTGCATACACAAAATTGCATAAGAAAACCTCATCAAAAACTAGTTATCATTAACACTAGTTACACTTACCACTACTTATCTCCTCTCCACACTTCTTTATGGTGCTCCCATCCTTATTAACCTTCAGGCATCGCAAAAATCAAAACTTGAACAATGCTATAACAAAGTTGCTAAATTTGCAGCAAATACCCCTTTCAGAACCCACCACTATATAGCACTAAAAACCCTAAATTAGTTAGAACTATCGCATCAAGTAACATATACACAGCTTTTTACCACTTATATAATTATCCAGACTCCATCTGCTTGTCCAGCACTAAAAAACATTCTACACAATTATGTTTTTAGTCAGTCATTATGATTCAATGACCAAAACTTCCTGTCTGTCTACAAACCTATCAAAGCTGCTGGACATTGTCTGTACTCGTACCATGTTGCTAAGGCCTAGAACTTCTTATCTCTATTCATCAGGTCACTGCCCTCTCTCCCAGTCTTCAAAACCATTCTGAAAGCCTTCCTAGCCAAAAGCTGTTTCTGTTCTTGCTCAACACCTGGATAAACTATATCCCTAAATGTGGACAAATACCTATTCATACCTTACATTTCCTTATTCTCCCGTCTTCATTCACTCACATCCTTACTTCTATCAATTTCTCTCCCTTGGCTTTCTCTCTAAATATACCATAAGCCTGCTTTTCTTTCATTTTGTATTGTAGTTCCTGTTTGTATTACACTAACTTACCCTAAATGTCTCTATAAATTAGCTAAAATTTCTCTAAGTCTTAAATCACTGTCATATAACTTAAATCTACTCTTATACTTTCATATTATGCATAATTTGGTATAATTACTTAAACTGTATTTGTTTTTTTATGTATTATTTTTAAAGACTGTAAAAATATTATTCTTAAAATGTTTTGTAATACTTTGAAGCTTTTCTCCACAGGCCTCTGCTGAAAGTGGGCTCCTACCTAGTCGGACTTCCCTGGTAATCCACTGCAACAAATAAATAAATAGTAATCATTGCAAATGCCATCACTGATCACATTCCTGTATAGCAGTAAGTCTAAGTGTAACACTTTCAGAAAAAAGGGAAATGCTAAACACTTTAAAACTTTTTTTCTGATATAACTGGACTGGGTGGAAGAACCATCTAACAATACAAACAAGATAGCAATATTTCTTATAATTAAGCAGTTAAAAAACCCTGTTTATAAATGTAATAATATCCTCCAGTGTGGGTGTTATTGGGGGATAATGGACCTTCAGTGTTGCTGACTGCCTACAGTATGAGACATCAGAACTGCCCTGGACAGTTGTTCTTTCCCATTAACTCCTTCATTGCTCAGTATTATTATTTGTGTAAGCACACATAAAAGTAAATAAAATATGAATGTAATAAAATGTTAAAATTGTCCATTTTATATACTTACACAAAGGTCCTTTAAAAACTACAATGTGGTTGTGTATAGAGAGAAATATGAGGAAACCCTTCTAA
The DNA here is from genome assembly GCF_019279795.1 of Protopterus annectens. NCBI lineage: Eukaryota > Metazoa > Chordata > Ceratodontiformes > Protopteridae > Protopterus > Protopterus annectens. The sequence goes on from NC_056749.1 coordinate 734,160,678, forward strand.
TAGTTAAATGACTGCCTAGCGTTACACCAAGTGATGGTTAGTTGTGATCCTAGTAAAGAAACTCAGAAAGCAGGTGGATGTTGTGTTGGCTTAGTGCCAAACAGACAGAAAACACATCATCCATTATAAGAGAACTGCATATACAAGAAGAGGTTTGATAGATGAGCTTGAGAAGGCATTGAAGTTTCCATCAACACTTGGCTTGGATATAATACACTCTTGTAAACCACTGGAAATACTTTATAATCTATAATCATGGATTGTGATATAGTCTAAAGCTATAGCCCTGTTAATTTTTTTTTTTTAAGGAAGACAAATCTATCTTGATATTCTTCAGGCACACAGTCATAGTAAACAGCAGTGTCAGTGTGGTAAAACGGCACATTTGTCTTTGGTTCAGAAAGATGTGGGTTCTATTCCTACACCATTTAGATGTATTGCTGATATTGCAGTGCAGCATGGGGGGATGGTGGTGTCTGCATTCCTTAGTGTACCATCCTTTGGATGAGATGTTAAATTGAAGTTCCATCTGCTTGAATTGGTGGTAGCTCAAAGGGATATAAAAGATACCATGGCACCTATCAAAAAGAGTAGACAAAGTTCAGTGATGCCCTTGTCAAATTTCTCCTAGTAGTATAAATACCATCTCATGTCCTACCTGAACAGAGGCTGCTAATTTAGTGGGACTAAGTCAACAAAGGGTAAATAAATATGAGAATAGCAAAAAGTTTAAGGTAGGTAACATTTAACTTTACACAACAGCATGGCATTTTTAAAGCATTAACACTAGAATCAATTCAGAGTATTAAGAAAGATATGATTCTAGAAAGTAAAGACCATGACAGACCAATGGTTGGTATAAAATCACTGATAAAATGCCACATGCTTCAGTTCTGAGACAGTCTGCTAACTGCTGCCACCAGAGTTTAATACAATGGCAAATTAATTTTTTGATGGACAAGGCTACAATTAATTACTGCATTGTGGATTCAAGCTGTGTAGCTTGCACATAAATCATGTCATGGAATTGTGTGGGCAGATTTATTTGCAGTAGAGAAAATGGAATTTTTTCAGGTATTGCGAAGTACATTGAAACTATACTTCACTGCTGCCTAACTTGTCAACTAAATGTGCAAAGTGAAAGTTTGTTTTTTTAAATATGTCAGAACTGTAGGCACAAAACCTGACAGAACTCTATACAGATTCTTTATATTGCTTTGAATACAGAATCTCTGTTTATCATAGATGACTGTAGCAGGTACTCAGTAGCAGAACCAGTCATTTGCAAATGCTACAGAAGTCATAGCTACCGCTAACAAACTATTTTAATTATTTTGTATACTAGATGTACTCATAACTGATAACGGAACTCCTATTAAAGAGACTGTTATTTTTATACTAAAATTGGGATTCAGGCAAAGGAGGATGGCTTGCAAACTCATGTTGCTGGACTTGTAGAAATATTCTTATGTTGGGCAAAGCTTTGAGAATAGTCCATGGAAAAAAACTGCATACATATCTTTTTTGAGATAACATATAGAAACACAGTTCTCTGCTATATGTATATATGATTTTCAGCAGATTTTTTTCTCAAACATATTATAAACTTCAAATTCAGTCTTTTCAGTGGAGTAAAACGTGTTGACTTTAAAGTTTTGAGAAGTCATGGTGATAGGAAAAAATGAAAATATGTCTCAATAGGTGATGATCCAATCAATATGACTTAAAAATGCGAGGCAGAGTGCTCTTTCAACACCTGAAGTATACAGAAACAAACCGTTTCTTTCTATTCAACTCAATGGTGTACTTGTTTTTTTTTTTAATAGTTGATAAGAATGGACATAGATCAAAGGGACATTATTTGTTTTGTAAATATATTAATGGTGATAGTTTTGGACCATTAAAATTTAAATTGTCACAAAGTTCTGAAAGGCAATTAAATGACAGTGATTCATAAGGATATGTGTCTAGCCGAGTCAAAAGAATAACTGCATATTTAAACATATACATTATTACTGTCATATTTTGAAATTCTGAGCGGTCACTGACTCTGAAGATTTTCCAAATGAACAGAACAGCTATGTTTATATGTGTACGGTAATGGCATGGAAATATGTATAAAAGCATGCTGTTTTACTTTGATTTTACAATTTACAGAACAATCAAAACTGTATTGCTGTGTGCAACTCTTAAACAGTTGTCATTGCAGCAAATACGGAAATCAGGAGATGCTAAAAATTGAGATAGAAGGAAAGACAGTGAAACAGGTTAACAACTTCAGGTATCTAGAAGAGTGGTTGAGGAGAAGGTAAGTCTGAACGAGGAGAACAAAGCTAGAGTGAGAGGTGCTGCATCCAACTGTCACAGCATTTAGAGATAGTGTGTAGCAGAAGGATACCAAAAAAGTGAAATGTAAGGTGCACAAAACAGTGGTGCAACCAGCACTACTGTATTGTACAGAAACATGGGCAGTGAAGACAGAGGAGATGAGGATGCTAGAGGTGATGGAGAAGAAGTACCTGAGACAGGTGATAGAATGCACTCTGTGGGACAGACAAAAATGATGACATTAGAATAGAAGATAAATTAGTTCCTCTTGCAGAAAAGGTCAAACAAAACAGATTACCATGGCCCTTTCAGATCTGCAGGAAATCAGATCATTCTGTGAAGGAGATTTGGGAGAGAGCGCGAGGCGGGGGGGGGGGGTAGAGGCAAGAAGAAATGAGAATGCCCAGCAAAGACATGGATACATGAGAGAAGACCTGCGATGGTCAAACATAGTTGTCTTGAAGAAGGTAGGAGGGAGTCACTGAATCAAAACAGGTTGTGACAGTTGAAACAATACCCTGACCCCATGTAGAAAGTGCGAAATAGAGATTACTGCTGATGATAAAAGAGACAGCTCTATGGAATAAGCTATCATGAATGGGAACTCTTTTACAAGGGTAAGGATACTATTTATAGGTTTGTGAATACCCTAGTGATCTATGGATGAGTCAGCCTAGCAACTGATATCCTGTGTCCTGTATCAAGATTTGCAAGTTTGCAACAACCTAATAATCTCAAGGAAGAGTCACATTTATTAGCCAAGAGAATGTTTCAGAGCTGTCATGTGATGGAATATTTGCTGTTGCTGCTGCTGTGTGGACTAGCTAAGGAATCCCTGATCACCGATTGGTTGAGAATGAGGTAAGCCGAGTCTACAGCTGATTCCAGGAAATGAGTTAGAGCATGTTATGAACTGGTAAACTGGTTCTTCATCTAGTTGCAGCCAGGTAAATTTGAGAACTGACCAGTTGTTGTTCTTTATACTTCCATTGCATAATCTTGGACTGATTTTTAATGCAGGTATAATTAACTTAAGTTTGTAGTTGAAAGTACAGCTGCAAATATAATGAAATTGCAGGCTGCATTCCTTTTTATTTTTTACTTATTTTATTATTTTGTTTTGATGAATAGCTATAAATTTGCACTTACATTAAGGGTGGAATCTATTATTTCAGTGGAAATTTTAAGGTGACAAAGGAAGCTGAACAACTCTTTTCTTAGGCTCTGGAGATAGTTTTTCAGTATGTCATTTGTCTGACCAGTGTGCATTATCCGTCAAATTAAACTTAGATGCCATTGACAGCCCTTTTCTGGGTTTAGGTAGGTTTCAGTCACCTCAAGAAAAATAAATGCATTTCTATTATACATTTTGCTGCTTTATTGCACTTTCTTCTGTCATATTTTGCATGTTTACAGATATGTACCCCATTCATAGTCATTCAGATCTATTTTGTTTTATAATGTTACTTATTTACCTAAACTAATTCACATCTTCAGGGGGGAGAGGGCCTTATGCCTTATTACTATTCATGCCATCCACTTTTCCAACTCTCAAACCAATAATTTGAGTCAATATATTGATACCATGGCATCTACTTACTAATATTTTTTTCTGCTTGCTACTATTTATTATATTATCATGTTTGCAACATTGCCTATATTCTTTTTTATTAAATTATTTTTTTTTTCAACAGGTAACCAATATTACAAATGATATTTTTCAACATTTTAACAACTAGTGTTGCTAAATTATTCCAGCAACCATATTTTACATCATTAGTTGCAGATCTTAATTCCAATGCAGCTTTTTCTTTTTAACAGTTTTAAAAGTTCTTAAAAAAGGAATTACGTACTTTCTTAGCAACAGAATCAAAGTTCCAAACCATAGAATAATGTTTAGTGCTTATTTTACACCTGGCACTAGAACATTCACAAGTAGTGTCACTCTTTCTAAATTTTAATTATCAGACCATAAACTCTTAAAAAATTCAATAACATATTCCCAAAAGGTACTTTCTCACAATCTACAAACATATGTACTGAATCTGCTTTTGTTGATTTTTTTTACATCTCAAACAGACTGATACATCAGAATTCCTAAATTTAGGTATCATTTATGACAAAAATGTCATGCATATATTGCCACATATATATTTTCCAATACAAATTAGTTGATATTAAACTGATTGATTTTAATAATAATTTTCCTTTCCTCATTAACCAGCTGCTCCAGATTACTCATTTCTAAAAATTTCTAATAGTTTCATTAAATTACTATTACTGGAGAAAATTCATTTGTATGGGTCAGATAATCTTCATTTATTTGTAAGATTTTCTTCAACAATAGAAGTCATCAATGTATAACTTTGTGGTATTTTTTTCTGTTCTTCCTCCTTTAATAGTAACAAGTTAATATGTAATTTTCCCTTACTGCGAATAAAACTAATCTATGTCACATATTAAGTTTAGAGTTACTTAAAGCTTTTTCTAAAGAAATTACTTTTCTAATATCTATCCAATTGTACCACATTGCCAAATTAATGTTTATCAATATTTCCATATCTTTGAGATAATGACTTTCAACAAATCCAGTTGTATGAGATATAGGAAACAAAAAAACTTCCACATTTTAAAGGATGGAACTTTATAAATATAGGGGGAATGTAATAAAGCCTACAACATGGACTTTTTTTCCATGTAGGCATCATGGCACATTGCTTACATGAAAGGAAGCAGATTTGCGATCCAGTAAACAGAGCTGGGGGGGGGCATTCACATACGTGCCAACATGGAAGTATCTGTGGCATGCAAATCACCTCATAAGCAGGTGAGATGCATGCAAATGAGGGAGGGAGAGTGATCCAGCAAGCAGAAAGGCAGTCCTGCAGACCCTTTGTTGGTATCTGTAGTGTACACAGACAAATTTCATGTACATGATTTTAAACAGACAACAGGGGCTGCAAAAGTGTAGTTGATGAACAGAAATAGCATAGCAGACACAGATATGTGAACAATTATCCACTGTGTGTCCAAAACCATATGGGAAATAATTTAAAATAGTTTTATTTTTTTAATGATGTGGGTATGTTAGCACAGCACCCCACAGTGCTCAAACATGCTTTTATGAAAAAAAATTAAATAAAAGAGTGTAAAAAAAACATATTTATTAGTATGTGACATTGATGTATTATAGGACCCTGCATGGAGTATCTACAATGGTGGAATGGTGCTGTTGCTAATATGTTGGGTCCTGGAACCATGTAGTTTCTAGGTTGTGTGCATGGATCCCTATGTGGGCGTCACTGAATAGCACAAATGGGTATCCATGTCGGCAGATCCCATCCATGTAGCCACAGAACTGTGTTGGCGTCCAGAGAAGAGTTAGCTGACATCAAAGGGGGTGTGTGTCTGAGGACTTGTAAGCTCACTGGAGTTCAGCAGCACCTGTTTGTATGGTGAGGTGCTCTGCTGAGCAGGGGTGTATGTACAGTTTCGGCTAAGCTTTGTTTACCTTCTGAGCATGTGTTTCCATGTGTTTGCATGGTGCACTGCTCTGCTGAGCATGACCTGTCATGGGGGTGTGTGCACTGACTGCTGAGCATTGTTTACCTTCACAGCATGTGTTTGTGTGGCATGCCTCATTGCTGAGTGAGGAAGACAGTGCAAAAAAAAATGGCTGAGAAAGCCAATAGTAATTTAGTTACTAATGGCCCCTGTTTCACTTAAAATAGGGCCATTAACAGTCTGTAATGATATACTTGGCAGGTGGAATGCATCATATGTAGCCAATCATACAGGCTGCCCCTACAGCAGAGCACTTTAAAGATTGTATACACCCTACAATCTGATTTCACCCCCATACTCTGCACCAGTGGAGTAGAGACTTGGGATTTTTAACTGAAGGAATACTAGGGACTGCTGCAGGTCTGCTACATCTGTATGTGCTTGATACTGAAGCCAGTGCTGCTGCTGACAATAGGCCTAGGCTGAGAAGCAGAAGAGTGTTCAGGCCCAGGGTAACCTTCCAGTAGCTAACTGAGCTGGAGATTGTAGAGAGCTACAGGGTGGACAGGGACATACTACAAGATCTCACTGAGCTCTGCCACCCTCAACTCAGACCCAGAGCCAACAGAGGGGAACCCATCCCAGTGGAAACAAAGGTATGTGTAGCCCATAGGATAATAGCCACAGGTACCTTCCAAAGACCAACTAGGGACATGATGGGGGTCTCACAGGCATCAGCATCTAGGGTACTCTGCCAGTTCCTGGATGCCATGCTATCACATGCCAGTGAGAACATTTCTTTTCCCCAAACCCTTGAGGAGAGAGCCAGCAGTATGTAACACTTCTACCATGTAGCACACTACCCTGAGGTACTGGGTGCCATAGACTGCATTCATGTACACATCAAGGCACCACCCGGTGAGGAGGATAGAATCTACATCAACCACAAGAGGTATCACTCCATCAACCACCAGGTCGTGTGCAATGCCCAGGGCATTATCAAGAATGTGTGTGCTGGCAGCCCTGACAGTTATCATGACTCCCATATCTGGCACACATCACAGCTGTACCAGATGTTTGCTAGGGGGGACATCCCACATGGCCATTTAGTGGGGGATACTGGCTTTGTACTGTTACCATGGATGATGACACCTATTAGAAATGCATCCGCACCCATGAAAGAATGCCATAGTGAGGCACACACACAAACTAGGAATATCATAGAGCAAGTGTTTGGGCTGCTGAAGTCACGGTTTCAGTGCCTTGATATATCTTGTGCAACTCTGCAGTACTCTTAAGCCACATGTGCACAGATATTCACAGTATGTGCCATGCTACGCAATATGATCCTGCGGAAGCAGCTGTAGCCGGATCAGCAAAGGGAAGGGATACACAGCCCTCCACCAGTGCCTAGGTCCCCACAGCCACACCCACAGGGAGACTATGAGGAGGAAACTCCTGAGGATGTCCCTATAGGCCTACGTAGGAGTGGCCAGTATGCCCTGGCCTTGGCCAAAAGACAATGCATAGCACATGCACTGACAACCTAGGGCCCTAGGGACTGACACCTTACTCCAACCTGCATACATATAGTAAAAATGATGCCAGGCAACCCACACAACCTGTACCTAACCATGTATTGGCTGTGTACTCATGCATCAGACAGAGTCAACCCTGAACTACAGTTCTGTCAAGTGCTTCATTCGCAAGGTAAGTCACTCACTTACACACCATTTGTAAGGAGTACTATAATATGCTATCATATGTATGGACCTGCTGCATGTATGCAAGGGAATATAGTGGGCTATTTAGACAGATGTAACATCCACGTGGGACTACAGATACCCAGTCCAATAGTATGTGTTCTGTAATAGTCACTAGGCCTCACAGTTGGAATATTCACTACATCAGTCAAGGGAGATGTTGAACAGTGAGGTCACATGATATTTGCACTACTGTGTATCCAGCAGAGCATGTGGTGTTATTCACCCACCCCATCACATCAGTGTTTCCATACAACTGCTGTAACACTAAGTCTGCAATGATATATTAGCAGACCAGGCAATTCCAGGGCTGTGACATAGAACCTGGCCACACGTTGTCTCATTAATGCAGGGGTGACAATGTATGTTTGTATGCTGTTGATTGTGTGAGGAATGACACCTCTCTGTCTCATGGCTGGTGTGATTCAGTGGGCTAGGGGCTTTAACATGGGTGATGGTGTTGATAGTTTGAATCTGGCAGCATCCACATCTTTTGGATGTGAGGTACTAATATGGTGGTATTCTAACAGACTGTAATACCACTCAGTCTGTTACTGCAAGAAAGATGGACAAAATCAGAGTGAATGGGGAGACAAAAGGCCAAAATCAGTGGGCTATGATTGACCAAGTCTGCAGATCTCTGAAAGCTGGGTGCTGTCATCAGTTCACCTACAGATGTGGACATCATCCAAGAGGGTCTCACTTAAATGACTTGTGTCAGAAACATGGCCTCAAGCTGAATACCAAAAAATGCATCATCATCCCCTTTGGGGAGAGTGACATCCCCCACAAATTATCACATTAATAACAACATCCTAAGCATGCTATCAGTTGTGGGGGATTTGGGCACCCAGGTTGATAGCAACCTGACTTTTGACCACCATGTTGCTTTCGTTGTATGGAAAGCCTTCTACATGGCCCTCCTCATAAGTAAGGGTATCTCATCCAAGGACAAGAAGGTCATAACATCACTGTATTCTTCCCTTATAAGGCCCATTATTGAGTACAATGCCCCTTTTGGCATGTACCTCACAAAGCACAAGCAGCAGCTGGAGAGACCACAGAGGTTCCTCACCAGGAGAATCCAGGGCCTCAAACATCTACCATGCACAGGCTAAAATCCCTATCCATCTACTCAGTTTCATACAGACTCCTCAGAGGTGACCTCTGTCTGGCATACAAGGTGATCACAGATCCCACCTTGATGGCACTGCTGCATATCCGCAAGTCAAGCTCCACTAGAGTAACCTGCATGCTCGGCCTCAACTTGGTCTGTGACATCAACAAGACTTATTGGCAGGACAGATTTGTGTCCCAGAGACTCCCCCATCTATGGAATAGACTCCCTCTCCACATCAAGCAGAGTACCTCTTTACCCCTTTTTAAGCACAACCTGGATAACAGGATGGGAAACAGAAAATATGCCCCTAGGATTCCACCTGTATCCCTGCTGGAGAGGGGCATCTGGTGCTGATTTGTCTAAACATGGGTTAAACACTTGGCTAGCCTTATAAGGGTCTCAATGCCAATAGCCTAGTAGCCTCCTATGATCCTAAAACTACAGATATTACACATGCTCTGATTAACCTAGAAGGTGACTAGTATAACAGCATGTTGCAACAGAACAGAATAGCTGCAGGATGTAATGGCCATTACTTAAATGTGTCAGACGTTAGTACAATTCAGTGACTGCATTATACAATATTATATCGGAACACCACAAATGTATGAGGAACAGACCAGATATATGGGGTGAAATGCTGGACATTCTTCAAAAACATGTACAGTGAGAGGTATGCAGACTGTGGCCTGGTGTGTGGTGCTACATTATATACCCCAGTCAAATATTAAATGCAGTACACAAACGGGGAATGCATTGGACAATTTCAGGGAGGTGCTGTACTATGGAAACAGGTGCAGTAGCCAATGTCTGCAGCACACAAATTCCCAGTCCAGAGTACAGGTAGCTGTGGCCCGGAGTCACCTTGTAATTACTGACAGTCCCATTGGGCATGATCCTACACTTGGTTAACTTGAGCGCAAGTCTGTTGTCCCTTCCTCTAAAAGACCTGCTATGTGGAAATATGTCTGTACATACAGACAGCAATATATACATATCGGTCTGTCCCTATCCCCCTCACACATGATTAGTGTATCTTTAGTGTATCTATCAGTATGCATCACTATACATACAATACCAATATATATATATATATATATATATATATATATATATATATATATATATAGCTATATAAACTGCAATGGTACATAGGGTCTCCACATATATCTACCCAACACATTTACATAATGTACACACACAGCAACATTTAAAGAGGCATCCCTGTTCTACACATTTATATATAAGAATGCTCCCACATACCCTCAGAATGCTGAGGTTATCTGCATGTTCACATCGCAACAGTTGTCTGAATGAACCAGACCAAGGCCGCAACAGTACATAATCCACTCATCCACAGACCTCTGTGCCTGCAGAATGTCACCTTGTAGACAGACACAGGTAAGCAGGTGTTGTAATGTACAATGGTTTCAAAGCATGCCTTGGGCACGCCATATTGTCCCAGGCCACATTTGCCTATCTAGCTGCAACCAGCCACAAATGGCCATACTGGTACCTGTACACACACAGCAGGGATATTAACAGGTATCCCACTCCTAGGACACTAGATACAATAACAGTACCAAGCAATTTCACTCTGCAGGCCACACATGCTGTCCAACACAAGGCTACTTTGCTTACTCCACAAGCACCATGGCTGCAATCACATATACAACAGATGCTACCAGTGGCGCATGTGATAAGAACTGTGAGCTGTAGTCTATAATAATAGGTAGGTAGGAGTTATAATCTCACCTCATCCAACTGTGTGCGCGTGTGTGTGTATAAATATATCCCCTTGCAACACTACAGATATGCCCATATGGACTATCTCTCTGCAATCATTTTGCATTTTATGGCCCTGAAACTAGCAGCTGGCCTCTACATTGCCCTCCTCTACAAGGCCTGTGGAGTTCATCCACCTTAAGAACATTGGCAGACAGTCTAATATCAGGTAAACTCTGTGGAGCATGTGATAAGTACTGCAAGCTATAGTGTGTAACAGTAGAAAGGTAGGGGTTCTAATCTCTCATAAGCAAACTATGTGTTTGTGTGTGGTGGGTGGGTGTAAATATATCCCCTTGCAGCACTACGGACAACCCCATATGGGCTATCTTGTTGCAATGGTTATGCATTTTATGACCCTGTGACTAGCTGCTGGCCCTAAATTACCCTCCTCTACATAATCATAACTGATGTCTACCACATGTCTGACCTGGACACAGGATATCTGTAGATATGTCAACTCCATCATCACACCTTTTAGATTTGCAAGTTCAGAAAACCCAGGTGACATGTAGCAAGGGTAGCAGACCTTATCCCAAAGTATGAATGCATCATTATGCTGACTGCTCCCATTGTCCCTGATAGACATACCTTGCTGATGTCATATTTCTACTGTGCTGCCATGCCATCTTGCGCCACTGTACTGCTACCATGTGTCCATAGTTTAAGCTGTCAGACTCCTGGAACAGAAACATACACAGGTCCGACACACCTGTCATTCTGTAACACTCCAGCCAGTCCAACATCATGCAACAAAGATACACAAAGTGTGATGTGTAGTCATGACACATGCCAGTATACAGTATCAGTTTTGGCCCACAAGTGGCATAGCAAAACAATACTGCACTACATGAGTACATGTCAGGTAATATAGACACCCTGTGCATCAGCCACATAGTAGCATTTCCCTGCATCTATGGCACAGATGGCAGGGATGTGGCACAGGTATCATCACATACACAGGGTGTAGTGTGGGGGTACCAGAGACCTTGGCTGTGCCAAATAGTTCACAGCATGTGTGTGAGTCAGGAAGGGTTGTGGGTTAGATGGGCCATGGAGAGGTGCCATGTATCTGTTAAAGACCTGCATGTGACAGTGGTGTTTGTGTGCATGTACACAGTCAAGCCCAGTGCTAGCCCTACACATGTGTATGTTGGGCAGCTGTGGACAGTTCACCATCTCAGGCCACAAACATGGGAAATGGCTCTGCCAGGAGTAGCACTGGCACCACCATGCCCAAGGTCAGATGCGGTGCTAGTACCTGATGGTGACTGCTGTCTGCTGGGGCTATGTCCCCCACAGGACTGCCCAGGACCACGTGCCCATGGCCTGCCATGTAGTGGTGTGGACAGCGCACTTTCCCCTGTAGCGCTGGAGGTACTGCCACTATGGGAGCGTGGCTGTGCATGGCCACGTGGACACTCAGCTGATGGTGTTGCTGACATATGTCCACGTGTCCAACACCCAACTCCAACCAGATGTTTTAGCACAGACAATGTATGGTCCAAGACAGACACTGTCTCAGCCCACCGACTGTCCACTGCATCGGTGAACTGATCCAGGGTGTCTGTAATGTGGTGGAGGCAGTCACAGATGTCAAACTGTGCTGTGTCCATAACCCTAAGCAACCATCTGGTGTTGCATTTAGAATGTGCCTGTGCCTCCATGATGGCCTAAAACATGCACCGAGTGACCCACGATGTGACACCTGCAACAGGTGGTGGATGGACAGCAATCCTTCTAGGAGCACCCCTGTCAATCCCCCTGTTTGGGAACTCACCAGCTCTCTGTCTATTGCCAGTATCTACACTCACTGATGCCATAGTTGCCACATTGTCCTGTTCAATGTCACCACCCTCTGACTGCCCAATATCTGTGGCCTTTGGGGAGTGGGTATGTGTGGTCATACTGACTGTGTGCAGTGACAATGGGGGCAGAAGAAGGATGTCCACCTGTGGGACAGATTCAGTCCCCAACAACCCCACCTGTGCCTCACTTTGGCCACTATCATCATCAGAATCTGATGAGACACTGACATCAGGTTATGAGGGGGACAGATTCCAACCCCCCTGGTCACCTGTGAAACCAAGACAATAGCAATACATTACTACCTGCACTTTTATATATGGTAACCCACACAGACCCATACAAAAAAGAATCCACAACTACATTTCCAGTCTCACATCTTCTCATCTCAGCTCCCATGCACAACAGACATCACAACAACATACACAGACATGTCAAGCCCTTTATAACATGCAATTCAGACACATCCAGTTAAAGTTGCCAGCACAATCTACCTGTAAGGTATGCAATATGACACTTTACTGGTAGAACTACACATAAAACACAGTACACCTATCTTGAGAATGATATGCCAGTAATAGTGTCACTGCCTCAGGTAAGTACCATCTCCTTTTTGTGTTTGAACAGGCATCTTGGAGTAATTACCTCATGTATACGAGGCTGTATAGCCACTCATATCTTTAAGTACAAATGTATCAATGGTTGTTCAAATACACACTTGTGATTACCCAGTCTACGAACCATAGTTAACTGTTCCAGAATCGAACATACAAATATACTACTCTGGCTAAACACAACATTTGCACATAGGGCAATATGGCAGCCCTTAACTTTCATAGGGTATACATATGATCTGTAAAACACAGTATCACATGTCCCAGGTACAGGACCATGGACTTGGGACACACATGACGGACCTATGAAAAGGCGAGGGAGAAGTATTGTCAATACCACCAAATGTTGCAGCACTACAAGGTGATATGTGCATATATCCACATGTATAGTAGCTACTGCAATACTGGCTGTATTGCTGTCATTCTGAGCATGTGTACACAACTGAGCATAAACCCCAACTTCCCCAATGCAGACAGACCTGACACCCATGTACAGGTATGTACAGCCTGCCACAATCACTGAATAGAGTATTACACTGGTGAACACATTATGCTTACTTGAACACTCCTCTGCTGTGGACACTGTGGCACCAACCTTCACGATGTATGGTGTGATGGATGCCTGGGTGCTATTGTGTGTTCCTACCTTTGCCAAGAATTCCTCTGTGGCCAAGAGTGGTTGCTCCATTGCAGGTCCTCCACCAGTGGTGGCAAGATCCCTGGCAACATCAGCTGCCCTTTGTTGTGCAGCATTCAGCATGTTTGTGGCCCGGGTTGGATCTGCTCATAGGTCCTGTCATGTTGGCCAGTCTGATAGGCATCCCGCACAAGGTCTGTCCACAATGCTGCCTGCTGTTCCGTATTATGACTCCCCTGGACAACAAGATCTGATGGCGCTGTCTCAGTCATCCAGTATTATGTCATTCTCTGCATCTGAGAAGGGGGCATATCTTCTGTGGTACATGGTTCCTGAAAGACAACACAAGGGGAACACATTACAGGACCAGATACATGGACATCCACTATGTACAGATCCATCACACCCACAATGGCCTGCACTACCCACTGCTCCCTTACATGCCATACTCCACAGTCTGGCAACACACTATGTGTGTGGATACCACCAAGATAGTAGCAATACTGGGGTATGTTCCTGTGTGCCATGACCAATTCTGCTGTATGTTCCTATACCCAGCACTGCAGCCTACTGCGGTGTGTCTCCTATGGGCAAACACCCACTAATGTATCATACGGCCACTGCTAGACAAATAGCAGTGTGTTATTACAGCCACTATATGGGGACAGTCCAGCAACACCAGTGTGCCACAATAACAGAAAACAATGCAAACCTGCTGTAGTATATGTTCCCTGTAGGCATCATATCTCTCATCTATATAGATGTTTGCAGAATGTCACAGATGTTTGCCTCATAGTTTTGATCATTTTCACAAAAACCTGTGGATTTCTGACAAATGGTTGGCCAATCATTGATGGTTGCTGTCAGAAAATAAAGACAAACATCTGAGTTTCAGATGTCACATCCTTCAGAACACAGTTATGCTACTGTAATATCTGTTATTCTATTCACTTTCTTACTTTGTACGGGCAATATGTGAACAGTGTCACTAGGTTTGGGCCTTTGTCTCCCATTAAGTATGGCTTTGCTGTAAGAGGCGGGCAGGTATGTTAGGCATAGCTCTCAACCAAACAGGGACAAATGTCAGCAGAATCAGGGACTTAGCCAGAGTACATCAGGGACATTCAGGGACACTGTGAAAATGTTAGTACTATTTATATAAGACACTGACAGAATGAGAGGAGGTGTCTTAAAGTATACTGTTTGACATTACAGGAGTATACACCCTTATGTGTCACTATGTATTACGTGTAATCCACTAACTTTCCTATGACAGCCAACCATTGTAGGAGGGATTAACAGGGACAGAGCTAAGATGTGAGTGAAAATCAGGGACAGATGAGAGACATACCTGTAGGAGTGGGACAGCAGAGTGTCACTGACATATCATCACCAGAAATCTAAGACAGGCAATCCCTATTCCCCATAGCTCCATCCTACCATCTTTATCCAGTTATATGGAGAAATGTATTATGTACCTGGTGAGTGCAGTACTCCTTTGCTGAACTTTGCTTCTGATATTCTTTTGAAAATACACTCTGTGTGTGAGTGAAGTCTCATACAGACCTGTTCCCCATAACCAGCTGGCTGCATTTTAAAGGTACTGCTTATCAGCAGGTAATTGCCTCTGCACCAATCTGTGATCAGATTTGCTAATTGGAGCCAAAACAGCTGAATTGCACTATTAGCCAATAACATGCCACCACAGTGCAATATATAAGGCCTTCATGTAGACCTGAGCCCCTTTCTTAGTTGTTAAGATGGATATTACTAAGGTGTGGAGACTACAGAATCACAGAAGGTAGGTGCCACAACTGCCAACTGTAGTTATTTATGCAGTATGTCCACAGTTTCACCTTATATGTGTGGTAAGTGTTCCATGACATAGTGGTCATCTGGCAGTTCACTGGCAAACATTGTGGGTTGAGGTCAGTAATGAAAGACAGACATTTGAGTGTCAGACTTCATACCCAGTACCCATCAGAATATGCCTATTAATGCAATAGCTGTTCTATCAAATTACTATCTTTGTAGGAGCAAACTGTTACACATATCCATATCTCTGGGCCTTTGTCCCCCCATTATGTAAGGCTGTGTCTGGATTCCTTGTTCTAGGGGGTTGGGAGGTACGGTAGATCTGTAGCAGCTACCTTTACATATAGGTGTGTGCTACAGGCTGCAGCTGCTGCTGTAGCCTAGAACACAAAAGGGAGAGTATGAACACTTTGGAGGACAACAAGCTGTATGTGTAACTGTGGCAGCTGCTTCAGCCCTGTTGTTATGTCAGAGCCAGGGTAAGGTACCCTTTACAGTCCATTTGAGGCATGTGATTAAGCTATGGCTGTTTTGCAACAGTGCCAATAACAGAGTAGTAGGTGACATATAGGTAGGCTATATGGATGTGTGCAGTGTATCCCTACCTGCAGGCCTCTGACTTGCAAAACTGGATAGCAGTTTATTAATTAGCAGTAAGCTGTGTGGATAAAGTTTGCATGATTCAGTCCTTACTTACTGTCTTCACAATAATGTACTTGAACTGCAATACAAAACTGGATTTGAACTCAGAACAGTGTGCGGTAAAATGTACTGCATGCAAAGTGTGATGTCCCACCACAGCCCAGTAATCAAAGAGCCTCAGCCCTCACCACTGGCAACAGTGGGGGACGTACACACTGGGAAGATGACAAGTACACACACACACACACACACACACACACACACACACACACACACACACACACACACACACACACACACACACACACAGTAAAGTGCAATTTCCCTTAAGAGCACACAGATACCACAGTCAGTCTGGAGCTGGTTTATCCCTCTTTTTCCAGATCCCCAGTAAGACTCCCCACTGGTGCAGCTATAGGGTTGAGATCTCAGCTGAGTGGCCATGCCAAGAACTCCTGCACCTGCTCTGTCCAACCAGTGCTTCATGTCCCTGCCCAAGTAGTTGACACACACTTAGAGATTTGATTTACACACACACACACACACACATGAACGCATGCGCAAACACACACACCTGGGAAGGCTGGCACAGATTTACTAGCTATGCCCATTTCTGCCCAGACTATAAGCTAGTTGTCACTGCCACCAGCCACCCCTTATCAGTTACTTTAAGGATCTTAGCAAAGGGTGTCCAATCTTACTATGTAATGTTACTATTAATGCAAATGGTAGTTTGACCAACTTGAGCAACTCAAAGGGTGAAAAACCTGAATATTCCTGGGGCACCTCTCTGTAAGCAAACAACAGATGGGGCAAATATTTGTCCCACTCCCACTTAAACTGGTCTGTAAATGCCCATAGCATTGTCCTGATTGTAAAGTTTAATGCCTCAACAAGACCATTAGTCTGGGGATAGTAGGGGTAGTCTTTAAGTGCTTCACACCACAGTGCATCTTCATAGAAGCCAGGAAATCTGACGTGAAATCGGCACCTCTGTCAGTCAGTATTTCTTTTGGGAAACCTACCCTGCTGTAAATCTCTAACAAAGCATTTGAAACCTTTTCTGCCTCAATGGGGGATAATGCCACTGCCTCAGGGTATCTGATAGCATAATCTACTACCACTAGGATATAAGTCTTTCCTATGGAACTTGGGGTACTCAGAGGCTCCACAATATCCATAGCTACCCTCTGAAACACCTCCTCAATCAAAGGCAAAGGCATCAAAGGGGCTTTCACCTTGTCTCCTGCCTTGCCTACCTTTTGGCACTGCTCACAGTTCCTGCAGTACCCTGTTACATCTCTGGAAATCCCAGACCAATAAACGTTCTTCATAATATATCTCTTGGTATGCTTTATGTCCATATGACCTCAAAGGGAATGTCATGGGCTATGGCTAGAAGTGCCAGATGCTAGTCTCTGGGTACTACCAACTGCTGTATTCTCTCACCCTCTAGCCTTTCCTCAGGGGTCCACTCTCTATACAGTAACCCTTTGTCCAAGTATACAGATCCCCCCTTCCCTTGAGAATCAGGTGCCTCACTAGATATCTCCATCAGGCCTTGTAATGTAGGGTCTGACAGCTGAGCCTGTCTCAGCTCTCTGTTTGTAACCCTTCCCAGCTCCCCTTCCACAGGAAGTCTGGTATCCTCTGACAGCAGTGCCTCACTATCAGCCTGGGTACTATTACTCACATCTGCCCTTGCAGTCACTCTGTCCAAGGGACCATCAGCATCAGTACCCACAAGCAGCTGTGGTGCACCTTCAGTCTCACTGCTACAGGGTAGCTCCCTCCCTGAAGTAACCACCACACCAGTCCTGGCTTCAAGTCTGCAGTCTGTCTGGGTCTCCCCAGGCTACCAGACCCACATGCTTGTCTCCAAGCCTGACTGCGTGTTACTGCATGCACACAAGATACTGCATTATCAAAATTATTCCCTATCAGGTCATCTGCAGGGATATCCTCAAACACACCTACTCCCTGGCTTCCTTTTCCATCCTCCCAGATAAGGTAAACCCTAACCAAAGGTATTTGGAATGGGGTCCCTCCTAAAGCTCTGACTGGAGTAGACTGCCCAAGCAAATAGTGCTCCTATGTAACTACTCCAGGCTTCACAATGATTAGGTCAGAGGCTGTCTCTCTCTCTTAGCAGTTGCTTGTTTTCCATTCACTAAGATAGGATATAACCTTTTGTGGTAGTTTGGTACCCTTGTTGTCTCCAGTCAACTCACTGCTGGCATTCTGTCATTCCCACTTACTGGCTCTTCCACCGTTTGTTCCCTACCTTGCCTCCATGGACATCTATATGCTACATTGCCCCACTGGTTGTATTTAAAACATTTAATCCTTGGTCCTGGATGAGTACCTGGACTGGTGGCTTCCCCTGCTACTGGTGGACTCCAATGGGGTGGTTTAGGCTGCCTACCATGGGTTCCTTTAGACCCATGATCAGCATTGGGTGGGTTTCCCTTTCCTGTGCAGTGATGCCCTGCTTGCTAGGTATAGGTCTCCCTTCTTCCCCAACTCATCTCTGCAATATTGCATTGCCTATCTGCTAACCAGATTCTCTTGTCCTCAGGCAAAGTGCTAAAGGCTTGTTCTCTCACCAAAAGGTCTGCCAGCCCTTCAAAAGTGGTGACCTGACACCTACTCACCCACATATGAAAATAAGTTCTTAGTTCAGCAATATATTCACACACACTTTTCTGCCTTGGGTCTTTGCTCACGAAACTTTTTCCTAACTTAAAACACTCTAAAAGACAGTTTTTAACAGTTTTATAATTGAAGCAATCGGTATCAGACAATTTAGAAATAGCAGTTACAGCTTTACCATGGAGTAAGGGGGTCAGAAACCATACTCAGAGCCCTTGGTCAACTTTATACTGTTTACATACCCTTTCAAACATATGAATGAAACTATCAAAATTATCCCCTTCTGTAAATTCTGGAAGAAATTTACCGACCTTTTTTGCTTCTGGGGTTCGGTTACTCCCTTCCCTATTACCTCCATAACTCTGAAGAGTCAGCATCTCCTTTTCATGTTGCCTCTGTCTCTCATTCTCTGCAACTTCCAGATGTCTCAGTCTCTCTACTGCTTCTAATTGCATTAGTTTCTCTTGCTGCAGTCTCTCTGCTGATTCTATTTCCAAATGTTTGGCCTACAGTTCAAGTCTCTAACTGCAGATGGATTTTTAAGTCCTCTGTGGAAAGGTTGAACTGTTCATTTTCTGAGAGTTGTACATCTCCAAGGCTGGCCTGGTTGTCCTTCTGATTGCTGGTTTGTGATGCAGTTGTGACTAAGGCTACAATCATCTCTGCTTTAGTCAGGTTGGCATGCCTCAGTCCTTTGGCTTGGCACATCTCAGCCAACTGGCTCCTTGTCAGCTTGCCATACTCCTCTGCTGACATCTTTGCCTGTTCTCCCTTACTAACTAATCTAACAAAAAATAAAACTATTGTGCTCTGAAACTCAGAATGTTCACCATGTGGCTGATTGAGAGTACAAACACCTTCTTCAGTCACCACTGTTTACAGGCTACATGAATTCAATATCCACACCACGGAATCCTAATATGTGGATATCCCACCACTACCAACCAATTAATATGTGATGCTCCACCACTGGTCCAGTAATCAAGGAGGCTCAATCCTCACCACTGGCAATAGTGGTGGGTGTACACACTGGGAGGATGACAAGTACACACACAGTAAAGTGCAATTTCCCTTAAGAGCGCACATAGACCACATTCAGTTTGGGGCTGATTTATTCCTCTTTCTCCAGATCACCAATAAGACTCCCCACTGGTACAGCTATAGGGTTGAGACCTCAACTAAGTGGCCAAGCCAAAACCTCCAGCACCCTCTCTGTCCAATCAGTGCTTCATGTCTCTGCCCAAGTAGCTCTCTCTCTCTCTCACACACACACACACACACACACACACACACACACACACACACACACACACACACACACACCTGGGAAAGGCTAGCACAGGTTTACTAACTATGCCCCCTTCTGCCCAGACTATAAGGTAGTTTTCACTGCTACCAGCCACTACTTAACAGCTACTTTAAGGTCCTTAGCAAAGGGTGTCCAATCTTACTGTGTAATGTTGCTATTAATCCAAATGATAGTTTGACCAAGAGCAAGGCTATTAGGAGTGGCCTGCACAGTGTCACCAAATAGATATGTAAGTACTCTAAGAGCTTAAATATGTATCATAGATATCAGACAGAATGAAAGGTTTAAATATATTTAATAATAAATAATAAAAGAACAAGAACATACTCAGTAAATAAACACAGTTACATCAGAGTTCAAAATCACAGGAAATACTTAAAATAACACTGCAGGACAGTCTCAAATAAATTCTGAAAACATCTAAGCTATACTTTACTATATTCCTATCTGAATCAAAGGGAAATTACTGTACCTTAAACTTACTTACTCATAGCAAGGCAAGACAAATGTGGTAAGTGGGTTTTCCAGCTAATGTTGTCAGGTCACAGACAAAATATACAGTCTCTCTCTCTCAGAGAGTTCTTAAATTAATATCTCAAATATTGCTGCTGGGATACTTGCAGCATGACATCACTTCTTAACATCTCTGACTATCCCAGGTGAAAACCCCCACTGCAGCTGTTAGCATTTAGCATCTCTCTGTGAAAACACATAGACCTTAGAGCTTTTGGGAAATGGTGGAAGTCGTAAAATAATTTACATTCCTCCACATTTAAAGACAATACAAAAAACTTCTAGTTCTAGACATTGTCTCTTGTTGGACTGAAACTGAAAGACAACTCCCCCAGATTTAATAAACTCTGTGTAGGAATAGCATTATTCCTACACAGAATGAATGGTGTCCATGTCTGCATCTCCCTCCTGGCAGTGTTCCTTTAATATTAATGAAGGCATGCTATTGAGGGGGAGCTGTGTACACAGATACTGAATGAATGCTAGGGGGTGTGTTACAGTGCTTGCAGATCCATAATATATTCCCTGTACTCTCAAAGTGCTGTATGGCACTGTCACAATAAAGTAAGTGTCCTCAGACACTTATTTAAGAAGTGAAGTGTAATGTCATGTAGTGGGTGTGTTACAGTATCAGTAACACAACCCCTGCATTGTGAAAGTGCTGTATGGCACTAAAAGAAATAAAGAAAGTGTCCTTGGACACTTATTTAATTATTTGAAGTGTAATGTTTAATTTTTAATCAATGGCTGTTTTTTTATTTCTTTTTCTTTAAAGTTTAAGTGTAGCTTAGCGGGTTTGAGCGGTGCAGCACTTTGCTCAGCAGTGCTTAAATGTATCAAGAAGTTATATAGAAATGTATAGCTGAAATCTTCATAGCTCAGTTAGCTGAGTGGTTAAAGTCATGGCTTAATGTGCAGTAGGTGCCTGGTTCAAATACCCAAACAGACCATTCAGCTTTTACATGGGAAACCATGGTTATATTAATTTTTATTTTATTTATGTAGTTATTGATATTTGTTAACTAGGGTAGTGTAGCTGGTTCAGAATCCCAGGGTCAGTGGTGATATGAGGTGAAAACCACCATGTAAACACAAGTGTCCAATACAGTACAGTCACACCCCAAGGTAACGTAATGAAAGCACATAGGGGGAGGTCATGTAAAGTAAAATACATACAATTAATAATAATATATCAATAATAAGTAATTAATATCCATTTTTAATGAAAATCTTTTTTTGCCCTTAGCTAGGTTTTGCTAAGCACTGCTAAGCCAAGCTAAGCAATTCTTAAACAGGACCTGTTTTAGCAATAGTTAGCAATGCTCAACTCTACTTAGCTGGTTTGAGTATTGCTAAGCAGTCCCAATTGTAAGCAGTCCTTAGCTCAGCTGAGCAGGTTTGTGCAGAGCTAAGCATTTTTAAAAATGACCAGTGGCAGCAAAGGGCAGAAAAACAGCCTTATTTAAACTGTACAGGTGGGAATACAGCCAGAACCTCTTGGAGTTTGATCACTGCAGGAGCTATGTCTGGAGTTGGAGAGGGAGCACACTTTCAGGCACAACGCTGGGGCATGTTGGAGTCCAGGGTCATAGTTCGACTCCTAGTAAAAGACCATGACACCAGATTGCTGCAGGGCCAGTACCAGGGCTCTGAATACAAGTCAGAGGCCTGGGACCATTTGGCACATGACTTCACCAGTGCCACTGGAATCCCCCGCACTGGCAAACAGGTGTATCATCATTATGATGACCTGAAGTGGAGAAAGGGAGAGCTCTTGGCCCAATGGACCCAGGATGCTCGGGACCAGAATGCCCCAGTAGTTTGTAAGTATAGCAACTGGTGATTTATCAAATTGTAGTATGATTATTTTATAGACAGGTATGCCCAATGGTGTGTCCCCCCCCCCCACAGCTGCACAGGAGAGGACTGCCAATGTAAAGGCCCATGTGAGATGTCTGGTGAGGATGTGCCAACAGTGTGGTGAGTACAGATCTATCTTGTAATATCTAGTACAATAAATAAGAAAGAGGACATTGTTTACTACCAGTAGGTGTAGTGTGTTCTGAGTGTACTACAATAAAATGTGTTCTGCGACCCACATTGATATAACTGAGTAATGCCAGTACTGTGCAATACAGATGAAGGCATCAAACAAGCTACTATTGATGAAATAAAGCTAATACTGTAGTAATAATGTGTAGGAATGACATAACTATACACTGTAATAATACTTATGATGTCATCATAAAGTGCATCATGATTGAAACTGTGCTGTTAAGAAATGACATTCATTCATCATTTATAGGACATGCAGTACAGCTGCAGTCAGATTTTTGAATGTAATAAAGCATTGTGTCATGCCAGCCTGAATAAAGTTTTACCCTCCAAGTGTTGTGTATATTCTGGTCTGTGGTTGAATACATTCAATTGTATAGGTGCTCCATAGCAAATATGGGTATGACACCATGAAGTGACTGAAGTTTGGCTGATAAAGAACTGTTATGCTGAAGTGTAGATGTGGAGCTGTACAACAAGATAGAATGCAATAGGATATATGATCTGCAGTAAGATCTGAACCTTGAATAGTAACGTGTAATGTATTATAGTGTTATTCCCTCAGGATTGTCTTATGTTAACCTTTGCATTTCAGCTATACACATTCCTGAACATAGGTATGTTAATGCAGGCAAGTATAAGACTGTAATATGTGTAGAGTGCAAATATACCATCTGCAACTGTCTATGGGTCGGGTAGGCAACTCAGCACCCTGATATGGTCTGTACAGATCATACATATTCCCATCCACTAGGGGTTAAATATGTACACCTGCATTCCAGCTATTATTGCACACTTCCCCTACTATCCTTGTCATACAAGAATGTCACGCATGTATGCTCAACTGTCACCGCAGTCCTCTGTGACACTCTACCTATATTAGCAGGTCAGTCATTGTAACCAAGTGAGCTTAAGGGATAAATAAGTCAACCAGCACACAGCAATGATCCAGTAGCTCAGTGTGATAAGAAATACATATGTTGTTCATTTTTCCACACACAGACCACGGTTCGAATCCAGGCACAGATACTAGGATGTATTTATATTAACAGCCACAAGTATTTGTACAAACTGTCATGTACTGTTAACAGATATTTTCTCCACAGAGCTTATAGATAAAGAAATGTTTGTAGTAGCTGTATGAAGGGTATACTAATAAACTGTGTCCATATGTACTAGTGTGTAAACGGCAGTGCTCAGCTAGTCTGTAAGACTCCATTAAATAAAATGTCAGGCAGCACATTAGTATTCTGACTGAATTAGACAAAGTAAATGTTCTACTGTTGGTACAACTGTATGACTGGTGCATCTGTGAATGTGTGTTGATAGTCCAACCCCATGCCTACAAATGACAGCAGGATAGGTATATACACCATGCACTGTGCTCGATGCAGTCTTGGATAGTGATCACTGTTGCCATTAACCTTGGACACAGATATAACTCCATTCAAAGTATGCCACTAGCAGATTTGCAAAACATCAGTGCAAGCTACACCTTGTTAGTCATATATGTTACCCTGAAATGTACGAGTCCCCTGTAGTTGTAAAACATATAGTTCTCACAGCTTGGCCCATACCATTCCATGTCAACAGCTTGAGAGGCATGTATATGCCACAGAAGCTATAGGGCACATCTAGATATAAATTAAGGGCAGACCTGTAGAGGATTGAGCAGTATTGTTGTGATAAATATAGTCTATACAGTTGTTAATGAATGTTTTTCTCTCCCCCACCCCTTATCTGCATCACAAATCATTATTCTTATACTACAGGTATGGTTTCATTTACACATATGTTATCATAAACTAATGTCGGGCCTTGTGTTATATTATTGGTTATATATTTAAATGGTTGCATACTAACTTACCTTGTTGAAATTCCACCATTGTTAGCCTTTTGCCGAAACTGTTACTGGCATGCTGTTACAATATGACTGTTATTCCATTTATGCCTGTGTTCCGTATGCTATGCAATTTTATTGTTCTGGGTGAATTTGAACACCCATGCATGCTGTTGTACCTAACACTGAAATGTTTTGTTCATGACTAACCAATACTCTTTGACAAACCTCAACACCATAGCACGTATGGGAAGGCCAATCCTGGTGGATCTGCCTGTCCTGCCTCATCTGGCCATGGCACTGGGTCCCAGCATGTCTAGGACCCAACCTGGAGCTGCCTCCAATGGTCCTGCACCACCCTCATGTGGAACCACCTCAGGGGATGAGGCTTGTCCCCTCTCTGGGCACAGATGCAGAGAGGTCCCTGTCACTCGACACCAGTTTCCAGGGTTGGTGCACAGGGTCATCCGGTGTGACTTGGATGGCCACCTGCGTGAAATCGAGGGCAGACTGGCACACCTCAAGGGGCAGACTGGGCCTGGTGTCCAGCCCCCAGTGCAGCCACATTCTGGGCTGTGAAGGGTTAGTGGTGACTGCCCATGGGTGGGGACCTCAGTCCCACTGTTTCCATCTGTGGGCATGTGGTCCTCTGATTCCCAGCCACACTCCCTATCCAAGATGTTTACCCACCCATGTGTCATACACTGCCCCTGTCTGCTGTCTTGTCTGTCTGCAAATACAACCTCTCCTACCCAACATACCTCCCCAAATGTACCTACAACCCTTCCCCAACAGTACACTCTCTCCTTACATTACGTCCCATACATAGCTCTCCATTTTGCCCCCATGTACACTGGCATCAATCAATCATCACAGCAATTAATCAACAAAGTTATGTTGCCCACACCCCTCCCTGTGGGATGTGAGGCTTCAAATTCCAAATTGTCCACTATGTGCACAATTGTTCCTGTAGAAGAAATAGATAGTTATGGTTCTTTTCTACACCCATCCTGCACATCTCTACCTGTCTTTCATATTGTTTTCCCCCTGCTAGCCCCAATTTTGCCACAGTCCTATCACCCCTTATTTCTTTTCTTTTTTTT
This sequence comes from Protopterus annectens, assembly GCF_019279795.1. NCBI lineage: Eukaryota > Metazoa > Chordata > Ceratodontiformes > Protopteridae > Protopterus > Protopterus annectens. Next base: position 734,186,164 of record NC_056749.1, read on the forward strand.
TTTGGAAATAGCGTGGGTTTAAGTGGGTATAAGCGGCGCGTCACACAAACCCATGCAAACTGCTTTAATCACCCTCTCTCATTCAGACACTGTTCTGCCCAGCAGCAAAATAACCAGCCCTGTCAAGTCTCAAACCCAGAATTCTCTGCACTATAGTCAGAGCCACACACCACTAGGCCAAATCAGCTCTGGGGAATTACTGTGTTTTTATAAATATATCATGCAGTAAACTCATGTAACAGTGAAAAAATACACTGCTGCTAAGTATTGAACGCAAGACCTTCAGAACTATAGTCAGAGCAATGCACCACTAGGCCAAATCAGCTCTGGAGAATAACAAATGTTTTCACAAACATATCCTGATTGCTATTGACACACTACTCCTGTATAGACAGGGAGAAATCACAATGAACTTGAGCCTCTGACGCAGACACCGAACCAGTACACAGACAAATAAATGCCGTTGGATGTATGGGAGGTACACAATATCAGGTAGGGTTGACAAGTGCACAGACTCCATATCAGGTAGAGTTGACAAGTGCACAGACTGTTGCTGAATGACCACACATGTGCCTTCACCTATGGCAGGGTTGGCAGAAAACCTATTCTGTATACTACTGACATACTGGCAAAGCAGTGCAGATTGGGGTAGCAAAATCATGACAGACAGCTCAGTGTCACACGTCATACCCATTTGAATAACATGTCCATACCAATCCTGTGGAACACACTGTATGCATGCACATATGTACTACAAACACACTTGCCATAATAATGACCTTTTAGCTCTATCTGTTACATTCCTAGCATGTGTCACATCTGGACACCCACAGTCCAGTCTGTGCCAAAACTGCATGCATGTCAATACAACATAGGAAGAACTGCACCTTGCAATGTCCAGCAAAACCGGTTGCTACCGCAAAAAACTGCCACCCACAGTAGCACGTCAAAGGCCTGCAGGGTGGGATACATTTCACAAATATGAATGTATCCTAAATGTCACCTAGTGGTCTCTGGATGGCTCTTTTATGTAACATATGTACTAGAGGCACATGCCTCACCTGGACTTATACTTGTCAACCTCTTAATTCAAAATATCTGGACAAAGCTTGAAAAAATGGTGGGGACAAAGGCCCAAAAATAGGGACAGATTTTCAATATTGCTCATGTGCACTTTGAAAGTTGCTAGAGTAACAGGATTTGTTTTAACATGCATTTGCTAAAGGGTTTGAAGTCTAACACAAATGCATGTCATTATTTATGGACTTCAATCCTGAGATCATCCCAGTGATTTGGCAGGAAGACGAGGAACAGGTCAAAGATAGGAGGCAAAAATCTGGACATTCTGGGAAAATCTGCATAGTTGAGAGGTATGGCTGGACTGTTAGGGTACCCTCAACCTGTCCATGCTGTGACACCACAGCTGAGACTGCTCCCTCACTGACAGTAGCTGCTTGCTGTCCTCCAATGTCTTCACAATCCCTAGTCTGAGTCCTGGCCAGAATGCAGCAGACATGGCCTGCTACACATGCTGCAGTATGTTTAACTACCTGTTACGGCCCTAAAATACCTTCCAGACATATACAACAGGGCATACACACAACACCCATACATAAAGGCTTGGGGGGAATGTTCAGGTGAAATGGACATGTGTCACAGTCTCGCCCTACAAACATAAACAGCCGATAGACCAGCGTCATACTTCTCAACCTCTTAGTGTAAGAAATCTGAACAAAGCTGGACAGAATTGGAGGACAAAGGACCTAAAATAGGGACACATTGTAAATATTGTTCTTATAAACTTAGAAGGTTGCTAGAGTAACAGGGTTTTGTTGACATACATTGTCTGAAGGATATGAAATCTGACACTCAAATGTATGTCGCTATTTACTGAATTCAATCCATAGATCACCCCAGTATTTGTCAGAAACCACAGATTTTATGAGGACTATAGCAAAACTATTAGGCAAAACTCTGGACATTCTTTAAAAATCTGTGTAGTTGAGAGGTATGACCAGCATCAATTGCAGCAGCATGCACATTCAGATAAAAAGGGTGTATGACACTCACATCTGCCTGTCCTCTCACTGACCCTAACACACATTGTTAAACAGTACACTGCTACAGAATCTGAAAGGCTGTTAACAATGGCCAGACATAGCATGCGACACTGTGGACATAACACATCAATCCAAACAGTGGACAGTATTTGTACCTACCCTCTGTGATGCTGTAGCTCCCACACCTCGATAATGTCCTCCTCACAGGCCAGGAAAAGGGGCAAGGCCTACATGAAGGCCTTAATTATAACACTGTGTTGGCATGCCATTGGCTAATGGAAAGGCAACCCAGCTGTTCTGGATGCAATTAGCAAGTAGGAGTCACAGACTGGTGCACAGGCTATCACCTGTTCATGAGCATTACCTACAAAAGGCAAGCTGCTGCTCCGGTAAACAGGTCTGATAGTTTCTTCATGAAGACAGACTGCAATTCTGTAGGAGACTACAACTGCATTTCTTCTCACAAAGAAGGACAGCACTATACCAGGTATGTCATAGAATTAAGTATGTAATGGAATGCAGATGGGGGGAATGCAGCCATGGGAAATAGGAATTTAAATAGTAGATCTGAACAACATTACTGGACTGAGATGTTGCTCTTACTCTGCTGTCCAGCTCCTGCGGCCATCCCTTATGTCTTTGTCTGCAGTGACATAGGTCACAGCTGTGGGCCCTGTGTGTGTTTGACATGTTTGGGGAGTGCATTCCTGAGACAGGGCAGTCTCTGGGAGGCAGACCTGTCTGTCCAGCAGGTGTTTTTGCTATCTCCTATGTGGTTCATGGCTGTTGTGTCGATAATGGGGCAGCTGTTGAAGGGTTGGGCACAACATTGCCATCTTGCCATGCCACAGCCCACCTCTGGACAACCTGATACCAAGTGGGCCAACACTGATTCATGGCTGTCTGTGTGTAACAGGGTTTGAAGACCATGTACAAACTTTGTGGGTGTTAAAGACTTTCTGGTTGGTGCAGATGTCTGCATAGGTACATACCACACCTGCCATGCTGATAATGTATTGTTGTACCAACTGAGGACTGTATAGAGGTCATATCCACCTTTTGACTGGATGCAGTCCCTTTACCTGTGTGGTGAACCATGTACAAATCTTGTGTGACCACTGGCCCTACCTGTTGCCTGAATGTGACAGTGTAATCATCCTGAATACCCAGGTCTGTCAATGCAGTTTGTGTGTTTATGGAGTTGGCATTGATGTGTGCAATGGTGGGGCCATACCCTTGCCATATGGTATGTTGGTACTGTTGTCTGCACTCAGCTTGAGGCCAGGACCTTGGCATTATTCCATACCTGCTGTATGACCCCATTGCAGTGTGTTAAGAGCAGTTTGTGGGTCACTGAAAAGACAGCACACCACTTACAAATGCCATAGATATAGCTAACTTGCTGGCTGACAGATTCAGTGAAAACTGTACCCCTCTGTCTCCCCCAGCATTAAATTAGGACAGCCGCAGTACCTGCACCCTTCCATTTATATCTAGGGAGCAGCTCATCATTGCTCTCTCAAAGGGAAAAAATAGAGCCTCCATGGGACCCAATAACATCACCGATACAGGAAATTATAGACCTATCAGCTTGATATCAGCCTATATTACAGGGGCAACAGGAATAAAGAAGGAGAAGCCATTCTAGACTTCTGTCTGGCAAATGGCTTGATAATAGCCAACACATGGCTCAGAAAGAGAGACAGTCACAAGATCACATACAAGAGTAGTCAATGTGCAACTCAGGTAGACTTCCTCCTTGTAAGGAAAAGACACTGGGGTAGAATCCATGATTGCAAAGTAATCCTCAGTGAAAGTGTCGGCTCACAGCATAAACCACTAGTTGCCACAATCAGCTGTAGGCAGTGGTCAGAAAAGGCTCTAAGGTCAAAAGAGACCAGGCTGAAGACCTGAAAGTTGACTGGAGAGAAAGTACAACAGGTCAAGGAATTACTCAGGGCTCTAGCACCCCAAGAAGAGGAGGAAATAGGCGGAGTTGAAGAAGAATGGCAGCACCTAAAAACAGCATGTTAGGACTACAGCAGAGATATGTGGCCGAGCCAGGTATGGAAATAGGGTACATAAGGAAAGCTGGTGGTGGAATGCAGAAGTCCAGAAAGTCATCAAAAGAAAGGAGGAGTGCAGGAAGAAGTGGGAGATAGAAAAGACTGACCAGGCTAGGAAGGACTACTGGTTGGCTAAGAAAGAAGTTACAATAGCAAAGTATAGGGCATTGGAGGTACTCTACCAACTACTGGAAAGTGACTCAGTAAGGGGCACAAAGAAACTATACCCGGTTGCAAGGCAAAGACAGAAAAATAAAGAAGATAGTCAGACACCATTCATAAGGGATGCCAGCAACAACCTGCTCACCAGTCCAGAGGAAATCAAAGGCAGATGGAAGTAGTATTTTCAGCAGCTTCTGAATAAAGAAAACCGCACAGAAGCTGTACTGCCCCAGAAATGGCTTACAATGCGAGAAGAAGAGGAGCCCACCCTAGAAGAAGTAAGAACAGCACCAAGGAAGATGAATTCAGGGAAAGCAGCAGGCTCAGATGGGGTCACAACAGATATGATAAAGATGCTGGCTGAGATAAGGAAGAAATGGCTCCTGAGGGTACTAATAGCAGTGTGGAGAGAAAGGCGTATCCCAGATGACTGGAGAATAAGCATACTCATGCCAGTGTACAAGAACAAAGAGAACAGCCACAACTGTGAGCAGTACAGAGGCATCAGACTCCTATCACTCTGCATGAAAGTTCTGGAGAGGGTGATTGATAAACGGATATGCAGAGTAGTAGAATGTAAGATGGGAGATGAGCAGTTTGGATTCAGATCAGGATGCAACATAAATGACTCTATGTTTGCATTGAGACAGATACATGAGAAGAAACTAGAGATGAGGAGAAAGTCCAACTGGGCATTCCTAGACTTGGAGAAAGCATATGACAAGGTCCCAAGAAAGCTGATCTGGGCAGTACTGAGCTGGTTTGAAGTCCCAGAATCATTGGTAGAATTAGTCAGCCGGTGACTCTCTCTTTGCAAACTCTGTAAGTAGTTCCTGGAACTCTATTCCAGCTGATATTACCTTACTTTCCACCTTAGGTCAATTTAAAACTAGACTCAAACAACATTTGTCACTTAACTGGCTATGTCAATGTATCAAGCCTGGCTAACTCTCTCTAGAATATGTAAAAATCTGTTAACCAGTTTACTGTGTAATTTAATTTAATCCTGACTTGCGCTCAGGATTAACTCTAACCTGTGGAACTTGTTTAACTTGCTTACTTATGTAATCTCTGTAAATAGTCTGTTTGTAATATGTAATGCTGGTATTATGTAATGCTGTATCTGCTTACCCTTGGAGCTTTTCTCCCCGGGCCTCCACTGAAAATGGACATGCATCCAGTCGGACTATCCCAGTCAACAAATGTAAAATAAAATAAATAAATAAATAAATGTACCAGAACCCAATGACTCAAGTGCAAACAGTGTTTGGCCTCACACAGGGGTTCCCAGTGGGAGTGGATGTACATCAGGGTTCAGCTCTGAGCCCACTGCTGTTCATACTGGTGATGGACTACATTAGCAAACAGGTTGGAGGGAATGGATTAACAAAGCTGCTGTATGCAGATGATGTGGCAGTACAGGCAGACTCTGAGCTAGAACTTCAGCAAAGGATAGGAGAATGGAATGCAAATCTGAAGGCACATATGATGAAACTAAGCACAGATAAGACAGTGGTAATGGCAGCAAACTGGGGAAATCAGAAGAAGCTGAGAATGAAGATAGAAGGGAAGATAGTGGAACAGGTAAACAGCTTCAAGTATCTGGGAGGGGTGGTTGAAGAGAAGGGTAGTCTGAATGAACAGGGCAAAGCTAGAATCAGAGGGGCTGCAGCCAACTGGCATAGAGTAGCAGGTGTAGTCTATGACAGAAGAATGCCAAAGAAGCTGAAAAGTAATGTCTACGAGACAGTGGGGCAACCAGTACTACAGTATGGTACAGAAACCTGGGCAGTAAAGGCAGAACAGTTGAAGAAGCTAGAGATGATGGAAATGAAGTGCCTGAGAAAGGTGGTAGGATGCACACTGTGGGACAGATGAAGAAATGATGACATAAAAGCAGAAGCCAAAGTAGCTCCAATTGCAGAAAAGATCAAAGAGAACAGATTATGGTGGTTTGGGGACATGTGTAGAAAAGCAGAAGGCAATCTGGTTAGGAAGATTTGGATAGGCAGGAAGAAGGTAAGAGGAAGCGAGGACATCCAGCAAAGAGGTGGATGGATTGTGTGAAAGAAGATCTGTGACAGTCAGGCATGAGTGTTGAAGAAGGCAGGAGTGTGGCACTGAATTGAGAGAGTTGGTGACAGTTAAAATGATACCCCGACCCCATGTAGAAAAATGGGAAAAAGGGGGCTGATGATGATGATGATGATGAATGTTGTTCGTGCATATGTTGCATAAGTTGGGTGTGTTATGAACGAGACAGAATAAGTTTGGAGTGAGTTTGATGAAGTGGTGATGACTGTACCCAAGGGTGAGAGAGTGGTGATTGGAGCAGATTTCAATGGGCATGTTGGTGAAGGGAACAGAAGGGATGCGGAAGTGATGGGTAGGTATGGTGTTAAACAAAAAATGCAGAAGGTGAGATGGTAGTTTGCAAAAAGGATGGACATGGTTGTGGTGAATATGTATATTAAAAAGGCAGAGGAGCATCGGGTGACATACAAGAGTGGCGGACGATGCACACAGGTGGATTATATCCTATGCAGGAGGGCCAGTTTGAAGGAGATTGGAGACTGTAAAGTGGTGACAGGGAAAGTGTAGTTAGGCAGCATAGAATGTTGGTCTGTGGGATAATGTTGGTGATCAAGAACAGGAGGTGGAGCATGAGGGCAGCACCAAGGATCAAATGGTGGAAACTGAAAAAGGGTGATTGTGAGGTTGAGTTCAGGGAAGAGTTCAGACAGGCACTGGGTGCCAGTGAAGAGTTACCGAATATCTAGGTAACTACAGCAGAGCTAGTAAGGAAGATGAGTAGAAAGGTGCTTGGTGTGACATCTGGGCAGAGGAAAAGGAGACCTGGTGGTGGAATGAGGAAGTACTGGAGAGTATACAGAGAAAGAGGTTGGCAAAGAAGTGGGATTGTCAGAGAGATGAAAGTAGACAGGAGTATAAGGAGATGAGGTGCATGGCAAAGAGAGAGAGGTGGGCAAAGGCTAAGGATGAGGTGTATGAAGAGCTGTATGAAAGGTTGGACACTAATGATGGAGAAAAGGACTTGTACCAATTGGCTAGGCAGAGGGACCGAGCTAGGAAAGATGTTGAGCAGATAAGGGTGATAAGGGATAATGAGGGAAATGTACTCACAAGCAAGGAGAGTGTATTGAGCAGATGGAAAGAGTACTTTGAGGGGCTAATGAATGAAGAGAATGCGAGAGAGGGAGAGAGAGAAGGTTGGATGATGTGGGTATAGTGAATCAGGAAGTGCAATGGATTAGCAAGGAAGAAGTAAGGATAGCTATGAAGAGTATAAAGAATGGAAAGACTGTTGGCCCAGATGACATACCTGTGGAAGCATGGAGGCATTTAGGAGAAATGGCAGTGGAGTCTTTAACCAGATTATTTAATGAAATTTTGGAAAGTGAGAGGATGCGTGAGGAGTAGAGAAAAAGTGTTTGGGTACCAATTATAAGAAAAGGGTGATGTGCAGAGCTGTAGTAACTACAGAGGGACAACAGTGATCAATCACAACATGAAGTTATGGGAAAGAGTAGTGGAAGCTGGGTTAAGAAGGGAGGTGATGATTAGTGATCAGCAGTATGGTTTCATGCCAGGAAAGAGCACTACAGATGCAATGTTTGCTCTGACAGTGTTGATGGAGAAGTACAGAGAAGGTCAGGAGGAGTTGCATTGTGTCTTTGTGGAATTAGAGAAAGCGTATGACAGGGTGCCTAGAGCGTAACTGTGGTATTGTATGAGGAAGTTAGGAGTGGCAGAGAATTATGTAAGAGTGATACAGGATATGTACAAGGGTAGTGTGACAGTGGTGAGGTCTGCTGTGGCAGTGACAGATGCGTTTATGGTGGAGGTGGGATTACGTCAGGGATCAGGTCTATTTGCAGTGTTGATGGACAGATTGACAGACAAGATCAGACAGGAGTCCCCCTTGATTATGATGCTTGCAGATGACATTATTATCTGTAGTGAGAGTAGGAAACAGGTTGAGGAGACCCTGGAGAGGTGGAGATATGCTCTAGAGAGGGGAGGAATGAAGGTCAGCAGGACTAAGACAAAATATATGTGTGTGAATGGGAGGGAGGCTACAGAAATGGTTTGGATGCAGGGAGCAGAGTTTGCAAAGCTGGATGGGTTTAAATACTTAGGATCAACAGTTCAGAATAATGATGAGTGTGGGAGAGAGGTGAAGACGAAAGTACAGGCAAGATGGAGAGGGTGGAGAAGAGTGTCAGGAGTGATTTGTGACAGACGAGTACTATTAAGAGTGAAAAGGAAGGTCTACAAGAGTGTGATGAGGCCAGCTATGTTTTATGGATTGGAGACAGTGGCACTGACAAAAAGGCAGGAGTCAGAGTTGAATGTGGCAGAGTTAAAGATGTTAAGATTTGCACTGGGTGTGATGAGGGTGGACAGGATTAGGAATGTGTATACTAGAGGATCAGCCCAGGTTGGATGGTTTGGAGATAAAGCCAGAAAGGCGAGATTACATTGGTTTGGACATGTGCTAAGGAGGGATGCTGAGTATATTGGGAAAAGGATGGTAAGGATGAAGCTGCCAGGTAAGAGGAAAAGAGGAAGGCCTAAGATAATGTTTCTGGATGTGGTGAGAAAGGACATGCAGGTGGCTGGTTTGACAGAGCAAGATGCAGAGGACAGGAAGAAATGGAGACAGATGATCCACTGTGGTGACCCCTAACAGGAACAGCCAAAGGAAAGAGAAGGAGATGTTGTAATGTCAGTCTTCACAGATTTGCCAATGATTTGCCAGACATAACACAACTCTGTGAGTAAATGATTACAAATATGAGGCACACATATGCTCAGTGTGCATAACACTGGACAGTTGAATGGTATGAGCTCAGTATATCACATGCAGTTCAACACACGTCTGCAGCAGTAGTTTACATATGCAAATACCCTGTATAGGTCTCTCACATTTCTGAGACAAACATGTATATCACAGTTGTATTCACAAGTAGCATATGGATATCTATGACATTCCAGTAGCTGGCTTAGCAGTGTCACAGCATGTATTGTTCAACACACACTTCAGTAGTAGTCATGTGTGAGACATCCTTTCCTGTGGTGACTCAGGGGCCTGAGCTGTGATCTATGTCACTGCAGACAGACCCAGATGCTATGGCCATAGGCTCTGATCAGCAATATATCAGTACAGCAAGTCTTTTTGAGACATATTTATTGAACTTCCTATTTCCCATTATGACATATCCCCTACTGCATTCTATTACATGCTTACTTGTTTGATATACCTTTTTTCCCAAGTATAGTTGGTTGGACTCCAATTTGTGTTGGTTTGTAGATTTGTTTGTTTGTCTGTCTGTCTCCTCTCTCTCTATCTCTAAAATGTAGGGTATACATCTATTTTGCATAGGCAGCAGCTTGCCATTTGTAGGTAATGCTCATGAGCAGCTAATGGCTTGTGCACCAAATGGTGTCCCCCACTTGCTTAATTGCATGCAGAACAGCTGTGTTGTTATTCCTATAGCCAATGGCATGGCAACACACTCCTATAACTGAGTACTTCATGTGGGCATTGCCCCTTTTCCTTGCCTGTGAGGAAAACTTCATGGAGGTGTGTGAACAACAGCATCACAGAGGACAGTTGGAAATACCTCTTACAACGAAAACTGTGGAGACAGCCCGAAAAAATGGGGGAGAATGTTCCAGACATAGGGAAAGAATGTAAGTATTGCTGTTATACAGTTGGATTACTGCAGGTGTAACAGGGTTTGTGTGGACATGGCTTCTCTGCATGATTTTTTTAAGTCTGACAGTGTTATGTGGTTGACATAGCTCTCAACTGTAGGGCTATCCACAGAATGGTCAGAGTTTGGACTGTTATGTTTGGTGTGCTCCTCAGACATTTTTTGTCTTTGGCAAATCAGTAGCATACTCTGGGGATTGCAGTCAGTAAATGCTAACATCCATTTGTGTTTCTGACTTTATATCCCTCAGAAAAGGTATGTTACAACAAACCCTGTTACACCAGCAACTTTCTCAGTTTATAACAGTGATATTTCAAATATGCACCTGTTTTTGGGCCTCTGTCCCCCAAGTATGACAGGCTTTGTCCAAATATCAAGCAGCAAGAGGTTGATAGGTATGCTATATTATTATTTAGTGCCTTCATTCCTGATATCATCCCAGTGATGTATCAGAATGCCAGACATGTTATGTGGAAGAGGCCTAATATAGGAGGACAAAGCCCGGGCATTCTGTTGGACTCTGTACAGTTGAGAAGTCTGTGTATTTCTGGCGATTGTTGACAGACTGTCAGGATTGTGCAGCAGTGTAGTGTGTAAATGTTATTTGGCTTGTGTAAGAAGGGGGGTAGATGCCAGTATTATGGCTCCTTTTGCATCTGACTTTGTGTGCTGCTTCAGTTTCTAGTAGTCTATTGGCTGTATATGTTTGTAAGGGCAGATTGAGACATGTCCCATACCATGGTCAGGAGTCATACTACACTGTGAATTGGGCCGGTATATGTAGGGGTAGTATGTGAGTGGCAAACATGATGATGTTTTTGTTCACACAGTCCTTATACACTACATTTCACTTGGCTTACTGGTATGTCACTGTGATTGTAGTGAAATTGGTTGTGGGTATGCACTTTCGCACTGGTGTCTGTTTTTCAGTGCTGTTACATCCCTGTAGTGCCTGATATATTTACAAATGCATGTGTAATTCCCCCTAGCAGATTTGGGTTAGTGTTGTGTCAGTCTGACTGTAGTTTGGATGGTGCTTGGTGACATGCTTAGCAGCTCAGTATAGTTTCCCTAATGTGATGTTATTTCCAGATATTTGTAGGATGTACTGTTGCCTGGTCCCCATAAATGTTGTGTATTTCTGACACATCAGTGGGATGATATGACAATTTAATCACTAACTAGTGAGAAGTAACTGAGTGTTGGACTTGTGCTATTTCAGTCAATATTTGTTAGAATAGACAAAAGGGTGTTACTGCAGCAACTGTGTCAGCATATCTACTCCAGTATTTCAAATATGTCCCTATTTTCATGGTTTTCTCCCCCCACTTTCTCAGGCTTAGTACATATTCATTGCACTAAGGGGTTCTGAGCAAACCTCTTGACTGGCCGTATTGTTTCAGAATACTACATGAACTCACTTAGCTCTGCCGCCCTCAACTCAGACCCAGAGCCGACAGAGGGGAACCCATCTCAGTGGAAACAAAGGTATGTGTAGTCCTTAGAATACTAGCTAGAGGTGATTTTCAAAGACCAACAGGGACATAATGGGGGTCTCACAGGAATCAACATCCAGGGTACTTCACTAGTACCTGCCTGCCATGCAAACACATGCCAGGGAGCACATTTATTTACCCCACACCCCTAAGGAGAGGTCCTGCAATATATGTGTCTCTTCTACTGTGTAGCACACTACCCTGTGGTACTGGGTGCCATAGACTGCACTCATGTACACATCAAAGCACCACCTGGTGAGGAGGGTAGAGCCTACGTCAACCGCGAGGGGTATCACTCCATCAACTGTCAGGTCGTGTGCAATGCCCAGGGCATTATCGTGAATGTGTGTGCTGGCAGCCTTGGAAGTTATCACAACTCCCATATCCGGCATGCATCACAGCTATTCCAGATATTTGCCAGGGGGGGCATCCCATACAGCCATCTGCTGGGGGATGCTGGCTACGCACTTGAACTGTGGATGATCACACCCATCAGAAATGCACACACCCCTACTGAAGAATACCATAATGAGGTACATGCACAAACTAGGAACATCATAGAGCTTGTGTTTCAGCTGCTCAAGTTATGGTTCCGGTGCCTCAATATATCTGGTGAAGCCATTCAGTACTCTCCAGCCACATGTGCAAAGATGTTCACAGTATGTGCCATGCTATACAATATGATCTTGCAGAAACAGCTGTGGCAGGATCATCACAAGGAAGGGACACACAGCCCCCCACCAGTGCCTAGGTCACCACACCCACATCCGCAGGGGGACTCGGAGGAGGACCCCCCTGAGGCTGTCACTGTAGGCAGACATAGGCATGCCCAGTATGCCCTGGCCTTAGCAAAGAGTCAACGTATAGCACATGCACTGACAACCTATGGTCCTAGGGACCGACACCTTACTCCAACTCACATACATAGTAAAAAGGATACCAGCCACATCACACAACCTGTACCTCACCACGTAATGGCTGTGTACTGCATGCATCAGAGTCAGCCCTGAAACACAGGTCTCTCAACTGCTGCATTCATAAGATAAGTCAATCTCCTTTACAACAAATGCATGGGGTACTAGACTATGGTAGTATATGTATGGGCCTGCTGCATGTATGCAAGGGAAGAGAGTGAAATACTGGGCTACTTGCAGAGAACTATTAACACGGTACACTGTCAAATACCAAGTGCCCCATAATATGCTTTAGGCCACATGGCTGAAAACCTACTGCAGTATGCAAAGGAAATGCCAAACAGTGGGGTCATAGGACAGATGTACGACTGGCAATGCCAGAGTCACTTACCCCCAACACATCACTGTTCCCATACAACTGCAGTAACAGTATTTTTGCGAGGATATATCAGCAGACCGCACAATTCCAGGGTTGTCCCAAAGAATCTGGCAACATGTTCTGTTTTCCACAATATGCAGGGGTCAAACTGTATGTCTGTCTGCTGTTGATAGTGTGAGGAATTAAACCTCACGTTTGTGGTGGCTGCTGTGGCTCACTGGGCTAAGGATATCACCATGGGTGATGGTGTTGATGGTTCGAAGCTAGCAGGATCTACAACTTCTGTATATGAGTTGCTGATATGGTAGGAGTCCTACAGACTCATAATGCTACAGTCTGTTACTGCAAGACAGCTGGACAATGCCAGAGAAAAATGGGGGGACAGAGGGCCAAACCTACAGACAGACATTATACATGGTCTGAGTAACCTAGAAGGTGGCGAGTATAACAGCAGGTTGGAACAGGTAAGATTAGCTGCAGGATGTAAAGGCCATCACTTACTTAAATGTCTCAGTAGTTACATGCTTTTTACAGTATAGTACTGGAAAACTACAACTGTATGAGCAACAGAGCACAAATATGGGGCAATAGGCCAGACGTAATGCAAAAAACATATACAGGAAGAGGTATGCAAAATGTAACCCTGTATGTGGTGTTACAGCATGTACCCCAGTCACATCAAACCTCTCAACCTCCTGCAGCAAGAAATCTGGCCAAAGCCAAGAATATCAGTGGGACAAAGGCCCAAAAAATAGAGACAGGTGTTAAATACTGCACTTACAAATGTAAAGAATTGGTAGAATAACAGGTGTTGCATTACCATGAGTCTCCTGAAGTGTCTACAGTCTGAATCTCAAAAGTTTGTCATTATTTCCTAATGGCAATCTTAAATGAAGTGCCACTAAAGTGTCAGAAAACCACAATGTTAAGTAACATGGACCAAAGATATGAGGCATATATCTGGACTTTCTGTGCAAATCTGTACAGTGTTAGGTATGAGTTACATATTAAGTACAGCAAACAGCCTGGGAATGCCTTAGACATAATATCAGGGAGGCGCTGGAGTGTGGAAACAGGTGCAGCAGCCAGTGGTCTGCAGCACACAAAATCCTGGACTGAAGTACAGGTAGGCCTGGTGTGGAGTGACCTTGTAAGTACTGACAGTCACATTGGGCATGCTCCTACACTTAGCTAACTTGAGCCCATGTCTGAGGTCTCATCTGCCTAAAGAATGATATGAAAAAATATGTCTGTGCATACAGACAGCTATGTATACATATCTGTCTCTTCCTATCTCCCTCACACTTGATTACCCTAGCTATCAGTATGTGGCACATACATATATATGTGCTCTGAATTATTGCACAATGGTACCTCCTATACTGAGCAAACAGATATTGCCAGCAGGCCAACAGATTCAGTGCCAACTTTACCCCCCCAAAGGACCAATCTCAGTACCGAAAGAATGCCAGGCACCCTACATTACTGCAGCGCAGGTTAAAGCTGTATTGTCTAAGGCCAGGAATATAGCTTCCATGGGACCTGACAATATCTCTGGCTGTGTTCTACATGAATTACAAAGGGAACTGGCACCACATCTGTGTGCTCTGTTTACTCACAGCCTCATCTCAGGCTTTGTCCCTACCGAATGGCGGGGTTCCTATTAAATGATCAAAGATGCATTCTTTTGAATGCGTCTTGATCGAACTTGAAAGCACGAAAAGGCAAAATAGCAAAACACATATAAGCAAATTCTTTCCCTGGGAAAGAAATCGCTTGGCTGCTTCCATTACTTTGCTGTTTTCATGACTGTAGTGTGATCTCGGAGTTGGTATATTTAAGTAGTTGTGTATGGGAGGCACTGCCCTCCACATCGGGGTGTGTGGGGGGTGAAGTCCCCCACTTTATGTAATGTTTTACATTTTTTTTTTTTTTGTGGAACAGAGATTTTTTCCCTTGGAAAAAAAACTGCTGTTCTAAGCATTTGAGATTGTAAGCTTTTGCTTACATGGGTTCGATAAATCATAGTTTACTTTTTTAAGTGTTCGATGATTTAACATAGACCCGAATGACGCACTGCTACAGTCATCCTTCTCCATAAAGGAGGAGCAACTACAGACCCTGGAAATTATCGACCCATTAGCCTGATGAACCTGACATGTAAGGCTATGGAGCGCATCATCATGGACCTAATTAACAAGGATATAGATAATTTCCAAACTCTAGATCCTACACAATTTGGTTTTGTGAAAGGTAGATCATGTCTGCTCAACCTGGTTGACTTCTTTGAGTCAGTCACCAGAGCGGTGGATGAAGGTAAGGCAGTTCATACAGCCTACCTCGATATGGCCAAGGCCTTTGATACCATTCCTCACTCAGGAATTATTGATAAACTCACCAAACTAGGCATCAACCCCTATATCGTTAGGTGGGTTGCAAATTGGCTCACAGATAGAACACACAGAGTGAAAGTAGTGGACTTCTGACAACTAGCCATGAGTGGAGTCCCACAGGGATTGGTCCTGGGTCCTCACCTCTTTGGCAGCTACTTCCAGAAGTCCAGGTCAACATGGAGGGACTCTGGCTTTTCAAATGCGCAGACAACTGCAAGCTGGGAGCCATTATTAACTCCCCAAGTGATGCAGACATCCTACAGAAAGGCCTCACTGAGACCAATGACTGATGTCGAACCATGGCCTTAAGCTTAATGCCAAAAAATGTGTTGTCATATCCCCTTTGGGAAAACTCAGTTCCCACTAAGTACCACATCAATGGGAGCCTACTGAAGGCATTAAGGTTGGCAGCAACCTCCCCTTCGACCAACACAGTGCCACTGTGGTCAGAAAGTCCTTCTATGTGGCACATCTCATTACCAAGGGTTTTGCATCCAGGATGAAAGAGGCCATCATTTCTCTCTACTATTCCCTCATGAGACCAGTCATAGAGTATAATTCCCCATTTGGCATGTACCTCACTAGACACCTGCAACAGCTGGAGAGGCCACAAAAATACCTCATGAAGAGGATCCTAGGCCTAAAACACATGTCCTACATGGACAGACTCAAAAAACTCCAACTATTCTCTGTCTCATATCGTTTACTAAGAGGCGATCTCTGCTTGACTTACAAAGCCATGTCTGACCCAGCTTTGTTAGAAATGCTACATCTAAAGAAATCCAAATCCCTCTGCACCACATGCTACAGAGACATCCACATCATTACCACAATCAACAGAACATGCTGGAGGGGCAGGTTCATAACTCAGGGACTGTCAATGCTCTGGAATAGACTTCCCATACATGTCAAGCAGATCACCTCACTAGCCCTCTTCAAGAAAAATCTTGAAGAGTGGATGGGAAATAGAAAGTTAACCCCAGGGATCACTCCAGTGGCTCTACTTGATAGAGGCACTGGGAACTAACAACGGGTGGCACAATGCTAGGTCACTTCTATGAGTTAGGCTTGTAAAGGCCCCAGGGCCATTAGCCTAGTACACACCTATGAACCTATATATGTAGATTATATATATATATATATATATATATATATATACATACATAAATGTGTACAGCGAGTTACACCCTCCATATATATCTATATAACACAGTTACATAATGCACACACACAAAGCTACGCTTAAGTGGACATTCCTGTTATTTATATATATATACACCAGATGTAACCTGTGGTGCATGTAATTAGTACTGCAAGCTGTAGTGTGTAATAGTAGGTAGATAGGGGTTCTAATCTCACATCAGCCACCATGTGTGTGTGTGTGTGTGTGTGTGTGTGTGTGTGTGTGTGTGTGTGTGTGTAGATATTTCCCTTACAGCATTACAGACATGCCCATCAGGCCTATGTCTGTGCAATGGTCAATGATTTTATGGCCCTGTGACTAGTGTTCTTCTCAACATTGGCCTCATTTGCAAGGCCTGCTGATGTCATCCACTTTAATAGCACTGGCTGACAATATTGAACCAGATAAGCTCCATGGTGCATGTGATAAGTACTTACTGCTATTATGTATACTAATAGATAGGTAGGGGTTCTAATCTCAATAAGGACAATTGTGTGTGTGTGTGCCTGTGTGCGTGTGTGTTTGTGTACATATACCACCTTGCAGCAGTGTGCCTCTCTCACCTATCTCTGTGCAATGGTTATACATTTTAAGGCCCTGTACCTACCTAACAGCCTCCCCATTGATGTCATCCAGCTTAACAGCACTGGCTGACAATCTCAAAACAGATAAGCTCCATGGCACATGCAATAAGTACTTCATGCTATAGCGTATACTAATGGGTAGGGGATCTAATATCACTAAAGGCAACTCTGTGTGTGTGAGTGCAGAAATATATTCTTATGCAGCAGTACAGATATTGCTACATGGGTGTGCAATTGTCATGCATTTTACTGCCCTGTAACTAGCTGCTGGCCTTAAATAGCCCACATATATGTAGGCATAAATGCTATTCGCCACCACCTACATTTGTATGTACAGAACACCCAGGTGACACATACCAAGGGTAGCATGACTAGCCACAGGGTATGAATACAAGATTATACTGTCCGCTCCCATTGCTGCTCTGCACATATGCACCTAGGTAACGATGCACATATATAGCCATATGTTGCTGATGCCATATTTCATCTGTGCTGCCATGACATCCTGAGCCACTGTATTGCCACTAAGTCTCTATAGCTTAACCACTCAGACCCCTGGAACAGAAACATACACAGTTCTGAGAAATACCTGTCATTGTGCAACACTACTGCCAATCTAATATCATGCAACAAAGGTATACAAAGTTTGATGTGTACTCACAACACATGGCAGCATACAGCACCTGTCATGGCATAACACTACCGCACTACAAAACTACATCTAATATCGTATAGTCACCCTGTGCATCAGACACATATTTGCATGTCCCTGCATCAGTGGTATGGATGGCAGGGATGTGGCACAGGTATCATCATATACACAGGGTGTGGTGTGTGGTTGCCAAACACCTAGGCTGTGCCAAACAGTTGACATTGCGTGTGCGAGTCAGGAAGGGGTGCTGGTCAGCTGGGCCATCGAGAGGTGCCGTGTGTGTGTCTGTTGGTGACCTGCATGTGACAGTGATGTTTGAGTATGTGCATGTACACAGTCAATCCAGGTGCTAGCCCTACTTGTGGGTATGCTAGACAGGGGTCCAGGGAAGTAAATACTGTGGGAAGAAATAGCCAGGGAATTGTTATGGCTAGGCTTGTATAGTCCCGAGGGCCGATAGCCTAGTAAGTGGCACTGGCACCGCCATGTCCAGAGTCAGATGCAGTGCTAGTCACTGATGGTGACTGGTGTCTGCTGGGCCCATGTCCCTCATGGGGCCACCCAGGAACACAAACCCATGTGTGGCGTGGACAGCACACTCTCTTCTGTAGTGCTGGAGGTACTGACACTATGGGAGCATGAGTGTGCATGGCTACGTGGACTCCCAGCAGATGGTTTTACTGACCTATGTCCATGTGTCTGATGCCCTAACTCCCACCAGATATTGAAGCACAGACAATGTGCGGTCAAGGACTAACAATGTCTCAACCCACCGTCTATCCACTACTTCACGGAACTGATCCATGGCATCACCAATGTGGTGGAGGGAGTCACAGATGTCAGACTGTGCTGCATCCATGATCTTGAGCATCAGTCTGGTGTTGCATTATGAGCATGCCTGTGCCACCATGACAGACCAAAACATGTGGCAAGTGACCCATGATGTGACACCTGTGACAGGTGGTGGATGAGCAGCAGTCCTCCTTTGAGTACCCCTGTCAATCTGCCTGTGTGGGACCTCACCAGCTCTCTGGCTATGGCTTGTGTCAACATTCACTGATGCCATAGTTGCCACACATCTGTTCGATATCGCCACACTCCGACTGTCTGATCTCTGTGGCCATGAGGGACTGGGTATGTGGGGGCATACTGACTGTGTGTGGGGAAAATGAGGGAGGAAGTAGAATGTCAACCCATGGGACAGATCCAGACCCTAACAACCCCACCTGTGCCTCACTATGGCCACCACCATCATCAGAGTCCGATGAGACACTGACATCAGGTTATATGAGGGACACACTCCAACCCTCCAACTTGTGAGGAGGAAGGCACAATAAGTACATTACTACCTGCACTATTATGTATGGTAATCCACATAGACATATGCAGGTAAGGAGATACAACTGCATTACACATACCACATCTTATTTCTGATCCCATGCACAACACACAAGCAGACTACAACATACACAGACAAGACAGGCCCATTATAACATGCACTGCAGCTATGTCCGGTTAATGTTGCCAGTACTATACACCTTTGAGATGAGCGATATGTCAGTGTATGTGATAGACCTACACCTAAAAAACAGTGCACCCGTCTTGAGCATACTATGCCACTTATAGTATCTCTGCCTCAGGTATGTACCACCTCCATATTTTGTGTGAACAGGCATCTGTGACTGATTGCCCCCTGTATAGCAGACTGCATAGACCTTATCAAAAATGCGTGCAAATGTGTTACTACACCTGCAATACACAGCTGTGATTACCCATTCAATGCACTTCAGTTAACCCCTCTGAAATTGAACATACAAGTATTGTACTCTGGTTAAACATAACAGTTGTGTCTAGGGCAAAATAGCAGCCCTTACCATTCTTAGGGTATATCTGCTCCATAATACAACAGTATCACACTTACCAGGTACAGGACGTTGTAATCTGGCCTCACCTGATGTACCTATGGAAATGTGAGGGAGAGGTATTGTTAGCAATACCAAATGTGGCATTGTTACAGGATAATATGTGCGTACAGCAACATGTACAGTGGGTAATGTGATCCTGTCTACATTGCTGACATTCTGAGTATGTGTGCACAACCGTGCATTAAAACCAAACCCCACCCCCCAATGCAGGTAGACTGGACACCTCTGTACTGGTATGCAGAGGCTGCCACAATGACTGATACAGTATTACAGTGACTTACATAAGAGGCTTACCTGGATGCTCCTCTGCTGTGGATGCTGTGGCACCCACCTCCATGATGTATGGGTGATGGATGCTTGGGAGCTGGTGGTTGATTCGAGGTTCACCAGGAATTCCTCTGTGGCTGAGAGTGGTTGTTCTGCTGCAGGCCCTCCACTGGTGGCAGCACAGTCCCTGGCCACAGCAGCAGCCCTTTGCCATGCAGCATTGATCATATCTGTTGCCCTATGTCGGACCTGCTCTTAGGTTCTGTCCTTTAGCCCTACTTGGTTGACTGCTGTGACGAGGTCAGCCCACAGTGCTGCACCTTGCTCACGATGCTGGAGGTTCCTGAACATCAGAATGTTATGGTGCAGTCTGAGGCCATCCAGGATAACATTATTTTCAGCATTTGAAAATGGCAGATACCTCTGTCAATATATCCTTTCTGAAAGATAACTAGAGGGGAACACATCACAGGACCAAATACATTGCTATCCACTATGTACAGACCCTGCACATCCAAATTGGCCTGCACTATCCACCATACCTCTCAACCTGGAAACATCAAAAATCTGGACAAAGGCCCATGAAAAATAGGTACAAATCTGTACACTGATTAACATGAAATTTGCATACATAATTATGTAACCCTGCCCACTCCGATGGGATTGTGGGATACCAACATGAAGATTAAAATCACACTCACACCGGCAGTCACCAATGTCAAGCATCAGCTTTAAATACAGTGACGTATCAAGATCTGGGATCTGAGTATACAGACAGTCAAATAGCATAAATACCAGATAAACCTCCCTTATGCATTCATTCACAGAATGATAGAGACATAAAGAATGCATCAGGTTGGACAGTCATCTATATATAAAGCATGGAGTGAATGTTAAATGTGAATGTGAATGTTAAACGTGCAAAATTCCTGCAAACCCACATTCCAATAAATAATTAATACAAAATGTAACAGCACACTGAACTTTCTTAAAACAAAACATAACAACACGCTTAACTCCCAAACAGAGAACGTACTTCCCAGTGTGTCTACTGTAATATCCAGCATATCTGCAAGTTAGGACTTAGGAGGACACAGTGATCATGATTTACAACAAATATCTATTTATCTCAATTACTTGCTTTTTGTTTTCTGTAAAGAATGTAGCCTGCACCTAACTGACCTGGCTGGAACATTTTAACTGCAGACTGCAGAGTAAACTACAATTACTGCAAGTAAAACAGGAACGTAACTAACAAAATCCATTATCTACTGCAGTCACACTTGTTACAGAAAGAACATTATGGAACGAACAGAAGAAAGACTAACTAACCTACACCCCTGTTGGTTAGCTGAGTCTGGTTCAGGATTCCTTCCAACTTTTTAGTAAGCATAAGTTTCAAAAATCAAAACATTAAATAATAATGGCACAATGCACACATTTGACTTTCAGGCTCCATATCCCTCTGAAAATATATAATAATGCAAAACCTGTTATATTAGCAACTATCTGAGTTTACGGATTGCAGAAGCAATATTTAAAATCTGCCCCCTTTTTTTAGACCTTTGTGCCACCTACCATTATTTTTGGCTTTGCTCAGAAGATTTCTTGCTCTGACACATTGAGAGGTATGCTGTGGGTGAGTGCACGACAGTAAACACATTTCACATTGACTTTAGGAGTATCAGACATGCTATGGGATGCCTTCAGATATTTTGTCCAGCATTATATACGAATATGAATCCTCTCACCTGATGCATCCTGGCCATTCACATATCCGTTCATTAGTGGCTATCCTCTGAGCTGTAGGTGTAGTATTTGGATTTGATTTAATCTCCCCCCCACACACACAAATGTTGGGCTTCTGACAGGCATAATAATGCTGCCCCTAACACATATGCACCACCATACATTACTACTTCATTATTCCAAATGTACATTGCGACTTTTAATATATGTAACAAAACTGAAGCAGTTGCTAAAAAGCTTCTAGGCGTACCTCTCAACTATCCAGATTTTTGGAGATTTTACAGATTTCTGGTGGATTTCTGGCAAGTCACCACAGACTTCATATTGGAAAGTAAAACACATGCAAACACATAACTTCTGTTTTCCACATCTCACGAGTTGAGATTCATTTATGCAACGAGAAATACATGATTGTTTCTTAAAAAATGCAGCCTCCCGGTCCCGGTGTGCAAGACTTATACTTCTGCCACCTTTTGTAATGTTTAGTTTGTTATGATATGATTTGATTTTTTCCCCCTTAGACGCACGTTATCGCAATTTCTGAAGTTTTTAAATATATAATGAATGCCTGAGGGTAGAGTGAGAGACATGAACGTGATAGCCTCCCTAACCTAAGTTAACATACATAATAATGTACTTTTGAACAGTGAGAAAGATGTGTTGTTGGACTCGGCAGTGTGTTGTAAATTAAGTGATGAACGAACCAGTGTGGAATGCTAAGAGTTAATTTATGTCCTGTTGGTTTCCATGGTGGCCATAAAAGTTTGTCTTTATCGTTTTTCCTTCTTTAGCCAACTAGATGAAATTTGGGAAAGTGGCTTTAAGTAGGAATTAATTCTATGCACTTTAAATCATCTTGTTTCTCCTGCACCCACTTGACCTTAGAAAGAATGCAGTTATCAAATGTCTGTTAAGGATGTTTATTTGGATCTAAAATTATTTCTTCTTTTCGGGTTACAGGTAGACTTCCTGAAGTTTGTCAAAGTGCTAACTAAAATTAATTCTGGTCTTGGTCTTTCCATAGACAGAGTGAGATGAACTTTTCCCATTGCCTTCTCCCCATATTTGCAGTTCTGATGCATGTGAGGAGTCAGTGTTGGAATTGGTAGGGGAAGGCATCTCTGGAATGAAGCTGAGGATGATGGTTCCCTTGAAGATTTTAATTTTGGTGTGTTCAGAAATTCACTGGTCGAATGTTTCCATTGGGCCACAGTAGAATCATCTGAATATGAGAAAAACAAAATACCACTATGCTTTCTTAACCCCTACAACAGTCTGCACAGCACATTGCTATGTTAAACATTTTTCTTTTGGGTCGAGGTTCTTACTTTTCACAAACCATGATGGATAGGCTTTAAAGGAGGTGTGGGAGAGCAGTAAGAGAACTCTACAACTGGGACTGCCTCCTCTCCATGTTTATAAAAGGCTGCTGGCATGAAGTTGTTATATAATGTGCTGTGTACTTAGTGGCTTTTAAGCACTGTTTGTATTCTAGTTCTTGCTTCATGATTACGTCAAATCATTCTGATGTCTGCAATTGAAGTGAGAAGTCCTGGAGCATGTTTTCTTTGTTAAGTGCCAGATTTGGAACTATCGGTATTTGATGTGCTCCTTTAAGGATATGAGTTATGTTTCCATTACCAAATGAGAACTCTGCAGTTTTGGAGATACAAGAAATCATTACAATTCTAAATAAAAATCGGGAATTGAAGGGGCCACTCGGAAATTCGTGGCACCCCATTATTTTGCCCTCAAAACCGGTAAACGCCAAGGAATTCGGTATGGTTGAGAGGTATGCTATCCACTGCTACCTCCCACGTCATACCCCACAATCTATCAACACACTATGTATGTGGCTATCAGCAACATAGTAGCAATACCGGTTATGTCCCTGTGTGCCATGATAGTGTGTGCTGTATGTCTCCACACCCATCAATGCTGTCTACTGTGATGTGTCACCTATGGCCAACATCCCAGTACTATGTCATGCAGCCACCGTCAGAAAAATAGGTATGTGTTAGTACAAGTATATGGGGACAGTCCAGCTACATCAGTGTGCCACAATGACAGACAGCAATGCAAACCTGCTGTAGGTTATCTTCCATGTAGGTGTCCTACTTCTCCAGTACACAGATGTTTGCAGAATGTGTACTTGTGCCTGATATATGTGGTCCTTTTGCCACAAACATGTGGATGTCTGGCAAATGGTTGGAACAATAATTGATGGTTGTTCTCAGAATGTAGAGAATCTGGCTGCCACATGCCAGATCTCTCAGAAAACAGTTATGCTACAGTAATATCTGTTACAGTATTCATACCCTTACTTTGTATGACCAATATGTACACTCTGTCACTGAGGTTGGGCCTGTGTCCCCAACTAATAATGGCTATGACCTGAATTCCTGATATAGGGGGTTGACAGGTATGCTAGCCATAGCTCTCAAGTAATAAGATACAAATTTTGACAAAACAGTGACCTAGCCAAAGTACATCAGGGACAGTCAGGGACACCTTTACAATGTCTGAACTATTCGTGTGTGACATTCACAGACTGAGAGGAGCTGAATGACAGTACATCATGTGATATGACAGCTGTGTCCACCCTTACTTACTGTCAATATGTCTAACACATAATCCAGTAGCATTCATACAGATGACCATTGTAGGAGGGAGCGAGAGGGCCACAGCTGTGATTTAAATCACAGCAGGCACAGTTGAGAGGCATGCCTGTAGCTGTTGGACAGCAGAGTATCACCAACATGTCACTCCCAGAGATGTACTACAGGCCTACTGTTGTAATCCCTATTCCCCATAACTGCATCCTCCCATCTGCATCCCATTATATGGGGACTTGTATTACATGCCTCGTAGAGTGATGTAATCCTTTTGTGCAGAAATCCTCAAAAAATGCTTCCTAAATTGCAGTTTGTCTTGGTAAAGCAAGTTACATAAATGTTTTCCATAGGCAGCTGCTTGCCTTTTGTAGGTAATGATCATTAACAAGTCATTGCCTGTGCACCAATCCATGGGTGACTTGCTTAATGCATCCAGAAAAGCTGGGTTGCACTTTCATTAGCCAATGACATGGCACAATAGTGCAATATTTAAGGCCTTCATGTAGGCCTTGGCCCCCTTCTTAGTCTTTGAGAAGGACATTAGTGAGGTGTGGAGACTACAGCATCACAGAGGGTAGGTACAAATACTGTCCACTGTTGAGATTTATGAGGTATGTCCACAATTTTGCATGCTATGTTTGGCCATTGTCAAATGACTTTGTGATTATCTGGTAGTTCAGTGTTAAACATTATGGGTTGGGGTCAGTAATGGGGAAGAGACATGTGAGTGTCAGACATCATACCCATCAGAATATGCATGCTGCTGGTCTATCAGCTCTGTATGTTTGTAGGGGCAGACTGTGACACATGTCCCTGTCACTTGACTTTTGCCCCCCACCCCTTTATGTATGGGTGTTGTGTGGATCCCTTGTTCTAAGGCACTGATTTTCAACCTTTTTCATCACATGGCAGACATACACCTATTACAAAAATCTCGTGGCATACCAAAAATATATTACATTTTTTGCAGAAGTGACAAAAATAGGTATAATTTTGATTGATTTAAGAAGTCTTTTCCTCTTGATTTACTTGCCTTTAATATTTAATGAGCTATCTGAGCTTGTCACTGTGTTTTGTGCGAGGTCGAATTTTGGACAGGCATACTCTTTAAGTCGTCTTCCAGGGTTTCCAGCTGTGATCTATTCTTGTTCTTTTTAGAAAAGCTTGATTTGCACAAATACAACATGGAGAAAGGAAGAAGTGTTTGTTAGCTCAAACATTTCTGCTGCATTCTGTCTTCTGATTCTATCTTCCCAAAGCAAAGCATTAATTTTATTGGTGGAAGTAAGAATATTTTCATGCTCGCCGTGCACACTTTTATTAAGTGTTCTTGTTCTTAATATTATTCATTGCGGAAAAGCTTGATTCACACAAATAAGGTGTGGAGAAAGGAAGAAGTGCTTCTATTGCTTTTTTTGTAATATTGGGAAATTCACTTTTAAGACAAAATGAAGTAGTTTCCGTTATTGAATGTTTAAGTTTTAATCCTCTGTCATTTCCTATCTCTGTTAGCTCATCCTCTTCTGTAATACTTACATTTTCCAATTTGCATGCACTTAAAGACAAATGGATCTCTTATCCAATCCAAGGATGACATGTCAACTGAGGGAAAATATTTTTCAGTATTTGTACTAAGTAAGCTTAAAGTTTGTAAAATTAGATCTATAAGCTTTCCATCCAGTTAGCACCTCTTTGTTAGCTCAAACATTTCTACTTCATTCTCTCTTTTGATTCTTCCTTCACAAAGCATTATATTTTCTTTGAAAGCATTAATTTTATTGGTGGAAGTAAGAATATTTTCTCGCTCTCCTTGCATACTTGTATTAAGTGTTAAAACATTTAAATAAATCAGCAAGAAATGCAACCTTATTGCACCAAAGCTCATCACTGAGAAAATGTGCGAACTGAGATTGTTGAGTTGTCAAAAAAGATAGAACTTCCTCTTTTTAGTTCATAAAATCTCGACAGAACTTGACCACTAGATAACCACCTAACTTCTGTATGCAGTAACAACTGCACGTGAGAAACTTCCATTGAGGAACATAGTGCTGCAAACAATCTCGAATTTAATGGCCTGCTTTTTATATAATTGACAGTTGTGAGAGTCTCAACTAGTACCTGTTTCAACTCGGGTACCAAAGATTTTGACGATAGTACATCTCTGCAGAGGAAACAAGGAGTAAAAATAATTCTATGATTCTTTTTTTAAGCCAGTGTAACAAATCCTTTTACATTTCCTGACATAGAGTGGGCAACATCCATACAAATACTGATGCAGGAATCCCAAGACAAGTTATGACAACTGAAGTAACTATCAACATCAAAAATATCTTGGCCCCTTGTTGTTTCTGGGAGTGGTTTACAAAATAAAAACTGTTCAATAATCTCTTCTTTATAAATAAATCTTCTGAATGCTAGAAGATGAGCTTTGCCAGTCACGTTCGTTGATTCATCCAGCTAAATAGCAAACATATCTACTTCTTTAATGTGAGATCACTTGTAACTCAACAACTGGTATCACAAACGCTTGCATTACAACAGCCCTTTTAAAATCATGCATATTATACAAATGCTTCATAATTTTTTCCTTTGGGCTCATCAGTTCCTTCTTCTGCACTGCTTTAACCCTTGAAAAGTCCACTAAATAATTCTTAATAGCTTTTCTCCATATTTCTCTCTCTCACTGTCTTATTTCTACTTTTAAACTTCATCTTAATTTTAAATCACTCCTTAGCTATCCCTTCTGAAGACATGTCTGCCTTCTCTAATAACTTTTGAATAATTTCCTGTACCCATTCCTTAAACTACTCTCTTCTTAACAAATAAGTAGGAAGTCAACAGTGTCTCATTTTTACTTGATTACCTTTCATCGTTATCTTAGTCTTTATTGCTGCATGATCTAAAACAGATGATGCATTTCAAAGCTTTAGATTAAATACTAGTACTCCTGTGAAATGTCATTTCTATCCAGTCAAGCCTATTTATTTTCCTAGGAAAATAATATGTAAATTTCCTGAGTCCTGAGCCCTTAATCATTATCCAATAGCAGGAACTCCAACCCAGTCTTTAGAATAGGGACACGCCTCTATTTTCATCCAATCAGAGTCTGAGTTCCTACTACTAAAGTCACACCAATCCATTCCAAATATTCTTATGTATTTCATCAGACATCTACCCTCTTTGATTATGTTTTGCCTTCTACATCCCCAGTAAACCTCATTACTGCAAATCAGATTCCCCAAGCTTTTCACTTCATTAAAAAAAAAAAAAAAAAAAAACTCAAGAAACTAAATATATATAACTTTCCCCCTGCCTAAACCTTCAACCAAATGATTGTAGGAAGGACTAAGTGACTGTATAGTTTTCTGAAACTTTCTGATAAACCTCTTATTCATCCCTTGCATGAACTGTATAATCTCTCCTGCCAGAAGTTCATATGTTGAATATTTTTTCCTCGTCATATTATTACATTATGATTATTGCCTCTAAGCATGGCAAGTGCTCATTTTTTTAAACTAACCAAGCTGGTCTGAAAATGGTCAAAATGAATCTGTGTTCTGCTCCAGAAAAGACATTTAAATAAGTAAATACATGAAGAAATCTGCACAGAGTGAAATTGCTTGGAACACCAAAAGAAGGCACCTCAACTGAGACCTGAACTACAAACCACATACCACAAAGTAACACTATTGTTTGCACCACTGTGCCAGCATTTTCTACTTCATTTACAAAACATTTATGCACTTTAACTGTAAAACATCAGTAATAATTCACCACATAATAAGACCTTCAAACTCTGCATATATATCGTTATTTTGGTATTTGCTGATGAGAGCAGTAAAGAATGTTGTTCAAACCATCGGTAAACTACTGTAAATAGCAAAACAACTGCTAACACAAATCCTGCTATTGAATTCTAACAACTTTAAGGAAGTGAATCCCAGAGCACAACACCATGGAAAAATGTATTATAAATAAAAATGCACTTTAATAAAGTCTTAAAATAAAGTAATAGTTGAGCATTGAAGATAAGCACTTTCTTCAGATCAGAACAGATGGCTCATTGTGAATAAAAATAACTAGAACTGACCAATCAGGACCTCTAATTCAGGGCGAGCCCTTAATCATTATCCAATAACAGGAACTCCAACCCAGTCTTTAGAAAAGGGACATGCCTCTATTTTCATCCAATCAGAGCGACTACAATAAATCACATAATCATAGGGAAAGGCAACAATCTCAACCAGTTATGCGTTTCTTCTCTCAACATTACAGTAAAATGCTTAAAAGCACTAAAACGGGCCATACTAGTATTCTTCATATAATTTTTAGCCATGTTTAACCAACCCACTCTATGGACAACTTTCTGAGTTTCTAAAAGCAATATTTAAAAAATTTAATTATTTTGTACCTTTGCCCCCCCCCAAAAAAAAAGTTATTTTAGTGTTTGTCCACATTTCTTTTGCGAACAGGTTGAGAAGGAAAAAACTGGACAATGGTTCACATTTGTGAATGCTGCCACCAGGAGAGACACACATTCATTCACTCACTCACACACTGTCTCTTCTGCATTCATACACAGAGACAGCCTGTATATTTTACCCTACCTACCAAAAATACCCCTTAAAATAACCTCTGAAGAACAAACTTATGCAATACAACTGGGATGCTTAGCTATGCTTATAAAGGCCCTACTACAGCCATACTTCATCAGTGCTAAGGGCTATGCATGGTGTACTGAAGGGCAGTGGACAGTTATAAGGCAAATACAACAAATACAGTAAAAACAGGAGAAGCTAAACTCCTGTAAATACTAGAAGGAAAACATCAAACAAATGCACAATACCGGGGATTTGTAGTCAGGACAGGTATGGAGTACAGATAAAAAACTATCTTTTGCAAGGTTTAAAGAACTGATTTAAGCAAAGCAATCAATCAACTACTGCAGCTATGGAACTGATTCTTCTAACACACATTCATTCACACCACTTTCTCTTCTGAATTCATACACACAGTCACACATGCAAGATCGCTCTCACTCTCTCTCGATCGCTCACACACACTGTCTCTTCTGCATTCATGCACACATTCATTCACACACACTTTCTCTTCTGCATTCATACACACATTCAAGATCGCTCTCACTCTCTCGATCGCCCACACACACGGTCTGTTCTGCATTCATACACACATTCATTCACACACACTGTCTCTTCTGCATTCATACATACATTCATTCACGCGCAATTTCTCTTCTGCACTCATACACACATTCACTCAGACACGCAGACATAAAAATACCAGACTTACAAATACACACACTGTTACAATGGTAGGCCTGCTGATGCTCCCCACACACCAGCTGCAGCGCGCCAAGCAAGTAAGCTCTCAAATGTTCCACTTTGGCCCCATGAGGACCGTATTTCCACCACATTGAGAAAGGGGTTGGGCATGACAGAAATCATTATCTGTTCTGGTCCATACAGTTGAGGCACCCAAGAAAGATCAGATTTTACAGGCCATATTTTTTAATGGTTTCTCATAAAATTGGGTTTTTCTGGCAAATCATACGGGAATGTTGACAGGAAATAATCGGTGACATTTTACTTTAAGACTTCATATCCTACCGAAATTTTTTGCAAATACAGCTATTTATTATATAAAATTTAAATAACAGGTTGAGAGGTAGAGCAGTAAGTACTACTTGCATTTACCTCGGTACAGTTTCTATTATCACAGTAGTCTGCCCCTCGGTCCGATGATGTCCGGTCAAAAGATAATAGATGTTACAGTTAGTAGAGTACTCAGTAGTACAGTTTCAGTGGTCACTGCTCACAGTTTCATCTTATGGCTTATGGTTACAACTATCCCACTCTAACCAATGTGCCTAATATGCAACAGAGGTGTGGTTGGAGGAGGATGTCATTAAAAAAAAAATCACCTGACTGCAATTTCCAATCGCATCTCTGATGTTATACTAGGCACGATTGGTGAAAGTATGCTTTGTAAAGAGAAGAAACTGAAGTATGAGAGTTAACTGACGTATTTCTCTAAATTAGAGCAGTCATGTTTTTGTGGCACACCTGTTGAAAACCCCTGTTCTAGGGGGTTGTGAGATATGGTAGATCTATAGCAGGTAGCTTAACATACAGCTGCATATGTTGCAGGCTGCAGCTGCTGCTTTTTGCCTAGGACTCATAGTGGGGAGCATGAGCACTTTGGAGGACATCAAGCTGTATGTGTTACTGAGGAAGTAGTGTCAGCTCTGTCATTACAGCAGAGCCAGGGTGAGGGTACCCACAACAGTCCAATTGAGGCACGTGCTTAAGGTACATGTTATGTAACAGTGCCAATCAGAGAGTAGTAGGTGACATATAGCTAGGCTATACAAATATGTGCAGTGTGTCCCTACCTACAGGGCTTTGACTTGCTAACATGGGTAGCAGATAATTCAGTAGCAACAACTTGTTTTGGTTAAAATTGCATGACTCAGTCATTATTTGTTGTATTCACAAGAATGTAATTGAAATGGAACACACTGGATTCAAACCCAGGACTGTGGGTGGCAAAATGTACTGCATGCAAGGCATTTAACAGACTGAGCTACTGAGTCAGTGCTGCAGCAGGTGTATTTGCAAGATATATGTGCATGCATACAGTCTGTGACAGAGGATTTGCATTAGCATGCGTATTCTGATGGGTATGATGTGTGACACCCAAATGTCTGTCATGATTTTCTAAACTCAATCTTTAAAGACTTGCCAGTACTTTAGCAGACAGATATGTTTTTGTGAAAACCATGTCAAAACTAGGGGGCACAAGTGTGGACATTCTGCAACAGTCTGTACAGTTGACAGCTACACCTGTTATCCCAGGCCTCAAGTACATCCATTATTATTTATTTTGCTGTGTACTGGTGTAGTGTCTGCATCATAGTCCCAAGTACACTGCCAATTTTTCCATTACATGTACTTGCAGTGTGTCAGTGGCAATCAAGATATGTTTGTGGAAACACCTATTTTAATTCAGAGCTGAGTGGCCTAGAGGGTTAATGCACTGTGCTGCAGTTGACAGGGGTCTGGGTTCTAGATGTGGCAGAGGTGATTATTTTTCAAATGTGCATAACACTGTGAGAAACACATAAGTTGATTAAGGAAGTTTTAAGTGGGTTTGCGGGGTGCGCCTCTTAGCTCTGTGCAAACTTGTGCTAAAAATAAAAAAAGAAAAGAACAAGGGGGTGATAGGAAAGTGGTGAAATGGAGGCAAGCAGGGTGAAAACCATAATGAAAAGCAGGTAGGGCTGTGCAGGAAAGGACCATGACTCTCCATTTCTTGTACAGCAACAGGTGTGAATTTTTACAAATTTTGGACATGAATTTGGACACTCAAAAACCAGAGAGGGGTGAGGACAACATAAATGTGTTGTCAAGCCAATTGGACCAAATTAGTTGTGTCCAGTGGACACGTGCAAAATGAAGAGCTCTGTATGGGGCGATATTTTGTTTTGTGGGACAGGTGCACTTTTTTTAAGGAGAGAGTGGAATGTTGGGGAGGGGTTGTAGGTACATGTGGGGAGATAAGTTGGGTAGGAGAGGTTGCATTTACAGACAGACAAGGCAGATAAGACAGCATTCAGGGGTGGTGTGTGACATGGGGTAAACAGTGTGACAAGGGGGTAAACACCTTAGACTGGGAGGGTGCTGTGGAATTAGTGGTACATGTGCCCCCAGACAGCAGCAGTATGACTGAGCTCCCCACCCATGGGCAGTCAACACTGCTCCTTCACTGCCCCAAAGGTGGCTGTGCTGGAGCCACCAGGCCCCTCCAGGTTGGCAAGTTTGCACTCAATCCGGCACAGGCATTGCTCATACCCACAATGAACTATTCTGCACACCATCTCTGGTAGCTGATCATGGGTGACAACTCCCCTTCCCCCCCCTTCCCCCCCTTCCTGGTGGGGGATTGGCCCTGTCCCCTGAGGTGGTTCAACCCAAAGGTGGTTCTGGTCCAGCAGAGGGGGCACCACCGGTTTGGGTCCCAGATGTGCTGGTACCTGGTGCCATAGCCAGCTGAGGTAGGGTAGGTGGACCTCCAGGAACCAGCCTACCCAGTCGAGCTGTGGTGTTGAGGTATTTCAATGTGTATAGGCTACTAATGAACAAAACATTTAGTTAGTTATAACAGCATGCCAGAACATTGCAAATAACCCAGTAACATAACATTGCATAGTATATGGAACACAACAATAAGTAGGATAACAGTCAATATAGTAACAGCATGCCAGTAATAGTCACGGCATAAGGCCAACAACATAGATAATTCAACAAGCTATGTTAGTATGCAACCATTGTAATACATAACAATAATAAGACACAAGGCCTAACATAACGTTTAGAACAACATATGTTAACTGTAAACCATTACCAACATATGACGATAATAAAGTATGATGAAGATAAGGGCTGGGGGAGAGAGAAATACAGACCATTAATACCTGTATAGGCTATATAGTTTCCAACAATACTGTTATATACTGTACAGGTCTGCCCTTCCTTTATGTATAACAATGCCCTATAGCTGCTGTAGCATGTACATACCTCTCAAGCTGTACACATAGGATAGTACGGGCCAAGCAGTAACACCTACAGGTACACAACTACAGAGGATTATTATATGATACTAGGTAAACTGTACATTAATACACAGACTGCAGTTGTACACAATAAAATCTTAGTGGGTGGATATATCTGTGATGTGTATAAACCATATCAGAGTATTGGGTTGGCTACCTGACCCATATACAGTTTCAGATAGTATATTTGCAGTCTACAGCTATTACAGTTTCATACATGCCTGCAGCACTGTACCTCAAAGCAGGAATGCATATAGCTGAAATGCAATGGTTAACACAAGACAGTCCTGATTTACACAATATACCTTGGGTGTTCCTGGTATTGTTTCAGATGTTAGTGCAGAACAAATGTCACAATGCATATATGTTGTAGTACAGTTCTAAATCTACAGTCTAGCATAATGCTCTTTCTTAGCAAACCTTGACTCAGTTAGTGGTATTCTTTGTGTTTTTATTTCAGAGCAGATGTCATACTCAATTTTATGAACAACAGCCCTACTTACACACATATTGCACAACACAGGTTTATTAGGGGTACCTTCACGCAGTTATTGTTATACTTTCAAGTCTTTATCGCACAACAATTGATATAATGCAGGTGTTGCAATACAGATGTAATACCACAATTATTGCAATAGAAACTTTATTTCATTAACATTATCAGGTTTCAGGCTTTAATCTTTACTGCACTATAATTGACAGTAGTCAGTTATTGCAGTACAGACCTAAGTCCACAATCATTGCAATACACACATCTGTACTGTATGCACCTACTGTCAGTGAATGAATTACTCTATCGTGTGTATTTGACTATAGATTGTAAATTAATCTGTACTCATCACACTCATGGCACAACCTGGCCAGGCACCCTGCATGAGCCTCTAGGTTGTAAGCACTCTCCTCTGCAGCTGTAGGGAAAGAAGCACATCATTTTGCACATATTCATATTGGGTATTGGTAAAACTATGAAACAGTACTTACAAACTTGTGGGGCATTCCCATCCCAAGCATCCTGGACCCAGGTGTCTAGAAGTCCTTTCCTCTGATGCTTCAGATTGTTATACTGATGACAGACCAGCTCTCCTGTGTGGGGGATACCTGTTGTACTGCTCAGATTGTGTGCCAGCCAGTCCAAGGCCTCCGCATTGTACTCTGATCCCTGGAACTGGACCTGCAGCAGCCAGTGTTCATGGTCTTTCACTAGGAGTCTAACCATGACCCTGGACTCCAGAATGCCCCACCTCTGCGCCCAGAAGCCTGCACCCTCTCCAACACTTGCCATAGTTCCTGCCAAGTTCAAACTCCAACTGGTTATGCTGTATTCCCATCTATTACATTTAATATACCCTTTTTTCCTGCCCTTTAACACCATTGGGCAATTTTTAAAAGTGCATCATGTCACTTAGCACCACGCAAACCTGCTGAGCAGTGCTTAAACTGGCAAATGCTTAGCAGTGCACAAAAGAGCTAAGCAGAGCTGCGTGGTGCCAAGCAGTGTTAAAACATTTCTTGTTTAAGGAGTGCTTGGCAAGGCTTAGCAGAGCTTAGCTGAGAGCAACAAAGCAGGATTTACAAATAAATGGCATAATTTGAATTAGCAAAATAAATCCTTAATGACCTATCTGTGTATTCAAACACTGCACCTACTCTAAATAAGGCTGCCACTTTAACCATTTGGCTATGTAGATGTGTAGAATGCTGCTATACTTTTAGATATACGTCTCAGCTATGTTTAAGCACTGCTGAGCACAGTGCCACACCATGCAAACCCACACAGCTATGCTTAAACTTGACCTTTGCATTAATAATTAAATGTATCTAGTGTCTAGTTTTAGATGTCTGGCACGTGTCAATTGCTGCATGCCACACCTCTCAAACATTTAAAAAAACTATTTAATAGGGTCTATATTGAATCAGCGAATGCTTAAAAAAGTGAACGCTGATTCATCGACTCTATGTAAGCAAAAGCTTACAATCCCGAACACTCAGAACAGCAATTTTTTTCCCTGGGAAAAAAATTGCTATTCCACAAACAAAAAAAAAAAAAAAAAAAAAAATCTTTAAACAGTATATAATGTGGGGGTCTTTACCCCACACACCCCTACTTAAATATACCAACTCGGAGATCACACCACAGTGGTGGAAAAGGCAAACTCCCAAAACCAGCAAAGCAATTTTTTTCCCTGGGGAAAAAAATCACTGTTCCGGGGGTTAGGGATTGTAAACTTTCACTTACATAGGGTCGATGAATCAGCGTTCACTTTTTTAAGTGTTCGCTGATTCAATAAAGACCCATTTAATACATATGCAGTTTCTATCCAGCACTTTGACAGTGCAGGGGGTGTTATTCATCTCCAGACACAGTAACACACTCCCTACACTGATTCAATAACCATGTTACACAGCTCTCCCTCAGTAACTTGCTTTCATTAATATGCATGGTGAGCTACCGAGGTGGTACCACGTACACAACCATTGTACCTTCCATGTAGGCTGTACACTATGCCTAGATGGATTTTATTAAATCTGGGGGATAGTCTTTTTTATTTTATGTTATATTAATGAAGTATTCTTTGGGATTATACCATGGTTTTCTGGTCATTTCTGAATCATCCGACACTACATGGGCTTATTTTGGCTATTACTGTGTTTTGCTGCACAGTCAGACTCTTTTTTTTTTTTTTTTCTGGTTACTGAATTTTTCATGAATAAACAGAGACTATGCCTTTCATTTTTTGTATATTGGTTGCAATGTGTTAGAAAGAGGCTTTGTTAGTGGCCTATGACCTCTCTTGACATAAAATGAAAAATCCTTATGTGTTTAAGCCTCTATGATTTAAATCAGTCTAAATTAATTATATTATAATTTATTGTTTCTATATAAACCACTGATAATATCTAAACAAAGCCCGGTTAACTTTATATCTCTAAACAAATAAAATAAATTTTTGTATTAGCCTTTTTTGCAGTGTAGGGTGCTGTCTTTTTTTTTTTTTTTTTTATAATTTATACAGTTAGTAACCCAGCAATGATATGCATTTTAATTAATGATTCATATTTGTATTTTTACTAAAATAGCAGTACAATATTAAATACAAGAACTGGAATAGCTCATCTCCAGTCAATGTTTTCAACGAAGTGTGAATACAGTCAGGAATATTAGTGCTAACAGTGTTCAGGAGTAACTTAGTATCAGTAGTAGTGACATTTGTTCCACGTAGATAAGAAAATAAGCAATGTACAATTCTACTGACCATGCAGTACTTATTGGTTCATTTGTGACTCTTGTGATATGAGGTACATAGTTTACATACACAGGTTTTGGTAGACTGAACAGGAATGTTGATTTGAAATGGAATCAGGAGATCCATTCTTTAGTGCATTTTTTTTCTAGACAGATTTACTTTTCATTGATGTGGGCAGCTGCAGTGGTGCAGCGGTTAGTGTTGCCGCCTCACAGCAAGATGTTCTCCGGTTTGATCCTCAGCTGGGGTGCCTTCTGTGCAGAGTCTGCATGCCCTCCCTGTGGTCATGTGGGTTTCCTCCAGGTATTCCAGTTTCCTCCCACATCCCAAAGACATGCTGTAGGTGGATTGGATACATTAAATTGGTCCTAGGCATGAGTGCATGTGTGTGCCTTCTGTGGAAGGTTGGGCGCCAGGCTGGCAACTCGACACTGTGAAACTCCACTGCAATCATGAGCAGACAGGGGATGCACTGTAGCGACCCCTAACCAGGAAAAGCCGAAAAAACATGACTTACTTTTCACTGATGTAAATATCATGAGAGGTGAGTTCTGTTCTACACTAGAACTGCACTTTCTCAAAACATTTCTAGTTATTTAATTAAAAAAATCGAATAGAGTCAGGATGCACCATACAGTCCAAATAGGATACTGTCAGGTTGCACCATATAATGCAAATGGGATAAAGTCAGGTTTCACAATATAATCCAAATGGGATACAGTCCGGTTGCACCATTGGAGCGCTTCAAAATCCTAAAAGCCCAAAATCCTGAAACCAAAATTTTGAAAGTTCAAAATACTGAAAACTCAAAATGCTGAATCTCATAATACTGAAAACACACAGGATACCAACACTTACTACATTCCAGCACAAGTACATACAGAAACAAATAAAAGACAAACCATGTTACTGTTCTCCAAGTATAAGCAGGGGGGCAAGCACCTCTGCACCCCCATGTGGGGGGCTGCACCCCCCCACACCCCTTGCTATGTAAATATATCAACTCCAAGAATGCCCTTAGTGTAGTGAAGTGCAATTTTGGAGTTGATATATTTAAGTAGCAGAAGGTGTGGGGGTGCAGGGTGCTTGACCCTTGCCCCCCTGCTTATATAATATGTTTCTGTATGTACTTCTGCTGGAATATATTAAGTGTTGGTATCCTGTGTGTTTTCAGTATTATGAAATTCAGTATTTTGAGTTTTTAGTATTTTGAACTTTCAAGATTTTGGTCTCAGGATTTTGGGCTTTCAGGATTTTGAAGCTGTCCCGCACCATACAATCCAAATGGGATACAGTCAGGTGGTATCATATAATCCAAATGAGATACAGTCAGGTTGTACCATATAATATACTGTGACAAGGGCAAAGGCTGTTACCAGAGCTTAACAGTCCAACTATATACTTCCTTGTGAGTCAGCACATTTGTTATACACTGAATTTAATCAAGTTCTACATCTCTTGAGTGGCAGTTACCTAGAAAACAACTGCAGGAATGTATGCCTTGTATATTAATTGCAATACCATTTATCACACCCAGATTCACTGAGTGCCATTTTGGAAAAATTGTTAGCTGAAGTAATATCTCAAAAAAGAAACTGCTTTCTGTCTCCGAGAGGACATCATCTGGAAAAAACATCATTCAGATGGCAACACTCAACAACCTCCAAAATTGTTTTTCCACCTCTGCATTCTCTGAATTACAGCAACTTGGCAAAATAAGTAGCTCCCCCGAGGTACTCATTTCATATTCAATAAGCCAAGCTTGACAACCTCTCTCTCACATACGCATGCTTCGCCAGTGCAGGGTTGTTTCTGTTACATCTCTTCCAACTTTCAGTCCTGAGAAGATATGAAATACAGGAATTTGTGGACAGTCATGGAGAACAGTATCCTGGGAACAGTGCTAATGAATTCTTGGATGACCAACATAAAACTTAAACCCTAGTACTCAGTATAGCAATAACCCACGCCTGGGTGTGGGTAATGCTAAATTTACCCATGGTTGGCGTGGTTTGGTCCCGAGGGCGTAGCCCGAGGGACCAAACAAAGCCAACCGTGGGTAAATTTAGCATTACCACACCCAGAAGTGGTTATTGCTATTATATGACATTATTTAAGAAAAGAAACTGTTACTTTTCTTAAATAATGGCATAGTATAATGCCTGTTTACTGCCCTTCCGCAGATGTCTGGCATCCGCGGCAGTTTTGATGTACTGCGCGCCTGCGCAGTACATCAGAGTTGTGCAAAAGCACGGAGAAAGCAAGATCTCCGTTGCTTTTTTTTAGTGTCTCGCTATGTTAAATGTGTTTAACATAGCGAGACAGTTTTAAAATAAGCAACGGACATCTCCGTTGCTTATTTTAAAACTGTCTCGCTATGTTAAACTCATTTAACATAGCGAGACACTAAAAGCAACGGAGATCTTGCTTTGTCCGTTTTTAAACACTGTCTCGCTATGTTAAATGGGTTTAACATAGCGAGACAGCTTTAAAATAAGCAACGGAGATCTCTGTTGCTTATTTTAAACGCATTTAACATAGCGAGACAGTGTTTTAAAAAACGAGTTATACTAATGGAAAAAAGTCCGGGCGACCGGACCTTTTTCCATTAGTATAACTCGATTTACAACGGGCACGCTGGCCAATCAGCGTGCACGTTTTGGGGGGGTCA
Organism: Protopterus annectens; assembly: GCF_019279795.1. Classification (NCBI taxonomy): domain Eukaryota; kingdom Metazoa; phylum Chordata; order Ceratodontiformes; family Protopteridae; genus Protopterus; species Protopterus annectens. The sequence goes on from NC_056749.1 coordinate 734,224,898, forward strand.
TGGTATAATATTGCATAATCTGGTAATGAATAGAATAAGATTCAACAGCTCAGTACAGCAATTATATCTTGTTTCTGACAAAGATTTAATCATCTGATCCTGAGCACTGAATGTCAAAACCAACTAGCCTAAAGTCTAATCAGGTAAGAGTGAACATGCAACTCAGCAGTTATTGAGGAAGTGATATAAACGTATATGAGGGATTTAGTGGGATACACACTTCTTAAAATTATATTACTTTCACATCACAGTGTGTTTACATTGAGTTAAAGAAAATATACTGCTTTGTCTAAAGATTTTTTCCTTTTTAGTAAACGAATTGCTGATAGAATAGCCAACTTAATTAATAAATTTGCATAAAATTATATTACTTTCACATCACAGTGTGTTTACATTGAGTTAAAGAAAATATACTGCTTTGTCTAAAGATTTTTTCCTTTTTAGTAAACGAATTGCTGATAGAATAGCCAACTTAATTAATAAATTTGCATTCATGTTAGCATTTACATATTTAAACAGATATTTTAAAAAGAAATCAATCTGAATTTTATTTAAAACAGTATTTAAAAAAGAAAGCAAATAAATAAATGCATTTCAGTAAAAAATATAATGCTATTTAAATTAAAGTTAGACCACAGATGCAAAATATATCACAGTAAACAATTTGGTTATGAATTCAATATGTAATTCTATTGTAATTATTAATAACAAAGATGCATCAGATTTATTACATTTGGCACTAAAAATGGTTCGTGAATGTCTAACAAAAACATTGTTTGAAAATGTAGAAAATTGCAAGTTTACGGATGTCAGTTCGCAAAACATATTTTTCCCCGTATATAATGTATAATGATATATTTGCTAGCCTCTCATGAGGACAGATGTTGATCTTACATTAAAATGTCTTATTACATTTCACTGCTACTCTTGATGTTTGAGAAAAAAGAACAGATTGAAAGGCTGCTTTTACAAAATCCAAAAAACTGCAATGCAGACATATCATTAGCATGGTTCATCCAATACTTAATCCTTCAAGTGAGTATGATTGCTGTATAAAATGCAACACTTTTTACCATAAATGAAACAGAGAGACAAAGAAGGTACATAGGAAGAATGAAAGAAGTGAAGATGTGACCTTATAAGCGGTGACTAAAGTCACACTGACCCTGGCCTTGTAAACAGTGACTAAGGTCACAGTGATCCTTTACTCCGACAGAGGAGAGGAAAAGCTTCCATAAATAAATTAGGTGTCTTTGAGCATTCATCAGTTTACAAGTGAAAAACGTAAACTGTACAAAAAGTAATGGATAGGTTTAGTAATAAATAAATTAATGCAGTTAAATAATAAAGAGTTGTGGTTTATTTTATTGGCAGCTGTGAACTGGATTTCCATTAATCCCTTGGGATGTTACAGTATATTGGAAAACGTTAAGTAGAATTAGGTAGTTTTGATGAAATAGAAAACACCTGATTAAATATGCATTTCATAGAGACTTTGAATGGCCTAGTGTCAAATGTGAGCAAATAGAAAGTTAAAAAATGAATGAGTAAAAATAACATTTGGTTTTATTCAGGTGCTGCATCTGAATGTCAAAACCAACTAGCGTGATATCTAATCAGGTGAGGGTGAACAGACAAGTCAGCAGTAACTGAGGAAGTGATATAAACCTATACTGAGGTTAAGTGACCTCAGAGTTATCTATATCAGTTAGGGGATATGTGGAGTGCAACCCCAACACAGACAGAAGGGGGCTAAATCAGCAAGTTGCCTGTTCTTGTCATGGCTATAACAAAATGGGCTTTGATGAGGTAAATTGTATCAAATTTTGCACATCCTGATCAAGAAAAAACAAGTGTATCTGATTGAGGAATATAGAAACCTTGACAAAAGTCATGTGATAAGAAGAAATCACCTGATTCCACATAATGGTCCCCTAAACATTAGTATGCCTGGCTTGGAGTAAGAATGTATAATTTGGAAGATACACAGAATTTAGAGACCCTCTTCCAATATATTTATAGCTTTTATTATAAGATTCCAAGCTTCACCCTTCAGACTTTTTACTTATGCTTGTCTTGTTCTGAGTCTGCCGACCTACCTTCAGGCATAGTGCATAGATGAAATGTAGTATTGGCTTTGTTTACTTTCCCCAGTGTATTTAGCCATTCTTTATCATGAAGTCTGTTCATTGCATTATTGCTATAGAATTATCAGATCTGATATGTTTGCTTGACTGATGGCATCATACAACATATGGCGTCTCACTTCTACTTCACTTTGAATTATCAGGACTGTCTGTATTTAAAAAAAAAAAATCATATTTTATATTTAACTTATGTATCATAGTGGCTGCAGTGGTTAATGCTGTTGCCTCACAGCAAAAAGTTCTCTGGTTCAATTCTTGGCTAGGGTGCCTTCTGTGCAGTCTGTATGCCCCCCCTGCAGTTGCGTGGGTTTCTTCTGGGTGCTCCAGTTTTCTCCCACATTCCAAAGATTTGCAGTAGGTGGATTAGATGCTCTAAATTGGCCATAGGTATGAGTGTGTGGTATGGATGAGATACTGTGGCAGGGCTAGCGACCTGGAGGTATAAACCTTAGCTTGAAATGATTGTCACTGTTGAAGTGACACCCCAACCCCATAAGCTAAATGGGAAAAAAGGGGTTGAGGATGGATGGATGGATCATGTTTAAGATAATATGAAATCAATATAATATACAATTATTAAAACTTTTTCTTTCTTTCTAGTTCTTTTTCACATCCTGCTCTGGGTTCATTGTGCCCTCATTCCTCATTGGCTGAATCATTCCATCCTGTTTCTTGGCATCCAAGGACACTGACAGAGGGAAATAAGAGACAAGGATGGTGGCCATTAGTTGGTGGGAATCATGAGGTGTTGTATGATTAACTCTCCCATGGTGGCTGCTTGGTATACATTTAAAGCAGGGCCTGCAATACTGGCATAGAGGTTGTGTGTGCATGCATAACACCAAAGTACTGCTACAGCATGGGCTGGAATACCTGTCACCGACCTTAGTGCTGTTGATTCATCATGTGGTCACTACTACCTTGTAAGACACACACAGGGTCCAAAATCTATCACAGCATGTAGGATGGGTGAGTTGAGCTTGACCATGCAGTCCTATCTACCCTTGCTGTCTTACCAGTACCTGTATTCATTAGTTAAACTCAGGTTGCTTGGGCTGCAGTGAGAGCTCCATCACTCTCTGCCAAAGACTGAGACCTTTGAGAACAGTTCAGTACAGGATGCTTAATGTTCTTTTCTCTGACTTCCTGACAAATGAATTATATTACAGACTGGGTCTAAAGTAGCAGATAACATGGACAAAGTTGACACTGACATAGCCATAGAAAATAATTAAGTCAGATCTGGATGAGAAACATGTAATTGTGGAAAGTTATTTCACAACGATTTAAATGGGAACACATTAACATTTAAAGCCTTTATCTCCTGATATGCAACAGCGTGAGCTTTTATCTAGTTTAGGATGCTTTATTTTTCTTCACAGCCATTGACATCTTCACACAGTATGTTCCTGATCAATTAAAGGCAGTGTGAATTTCAAAAAGTATTTGCAGGAATGTACCATTTGGAACAGGATAGTAAAATGGCACCATAGAAAAGCAGCACTGTGTACAAATCTGAGCAACTGGAACACTGCAGTGGCCAAAGAGATGCTGTCACCATTCATACTGATTTCTGGTTCTTTTGTAAGGTATAAAAAAGATGCCTTGATACATATAAAATCCAGAAAACTGTCAAAAATGTGAGGACTGCCACCAAAAATTGTCTGTATACTGTCACAGCACTACTGACCTTAGTGTATGTGACAATTACTATAATATATTGCCCTCAGTTCGCAACCAGTGTAGTCCTTGTCGGACATATCGAACTAAACTGGTCATGCTGCTTTGTTGTGTTAAAGGTCCCATCTCAGTGTCTAGGTCTTCGAAAAACTCTGAAAAAAAAGAGAGACAGAGATATGCAAGAATTAAGTGTAAGCAATAAATCGGTTCCTGCTTCATTTTTCTTTACACAATTTGTATGCTAATATAGCTTAAGCTTTGCCTTGATATACTAATATGAAAGATGCATTTTTATATTTCCTGCAAATTCTGCTTATTTGCATGAAGTAGAATGCCCAAAATTGTTAAGTGCTCTGAAGGATCGCATTAACATATACTGCAGCATTATTAGTAATAAATTCTTTTAAACCAGTTATATTCAAAGTCAAATACTAAAAATTGAAACAACTCTTTTTTTTGGTAACACTTTGATTTTAATTTTGTGTTACTTATGATAGAGGGTGCTGGGCTGGCAAATCGACACCGTAAATCTCCACTGCCAATCATAAGCAGACAGGTGATCCGCTGTGGCAACCCTACAGGGAGAATGTTAACATCATTAATAGTTCTCTGCATGATACAGGAGATAAGTATTTTGTATGCACGCACCTGTGTGTGTGTATGTGTATATATATATATATATATATATATATATATATATATATATATATATAGATATAGATAGATACACACACACATATTATATATATATATATATATATATATATATATATATATATATATAAACATAGACACACATGCATATGTACATACGTATTTCCATCTAGATGGAGTTGGCTTTAAAGGCCTGAATGCATCATTAAAGACTTTAAACGTAAAAAAGTCACTGAGCATTCAGAAGCCTTAGAAATTAAACACATGAACACCATTATGGGGTCATCTGCATTTATCCCACGGGCCTCCTTTAAATGAAGTTTAAGGTATTACACAATGAAGACTATGGTTTATCTGGAATCTTGATGTTTATTGTTAGCTTTTTAGCTTTTGTGTGCGACCCTTTTAACCTTTCTCCATATCTATCTGTCTATAAAAATACATACACACATGTATGTATATATATATATATATATATATATATATATATATATAGACACACACACACACACACACACACACACACACACATAGAGAGGGGCGGCTGCAGTGGTGCAGCGGCATTGCCACCTCACAGCAACAGGTTCTCCAGTTCGATCCTCAGCTGGGGTGCCTTCTGTGCGTAGTCTGCATGTCCTCCCTGTGGTCGTGTGGATTTCCTCCCGGTGCTCCGGTTTCTTTCCACATCCCAAAGACATGCTGTAGGTGGATTGGACACTCTAAATTGGCCCTGGGAGTGAGTGCGTGCATGTGTGTGCCTTCTGTGGAAGGTTGGGCGCCAGGCTGGCAAATTGACACCGTAAAACTCCACTGCCAATCATGAGTGGACAGGTGATCCGCTGTAGCAAGCCCTAACCGGGAAAAGCCAAAAGAAGAAGAAGACGACACACATAGAGAGAGAGATTTTGGGTTCATGCTAATCTACTAAAAATCAGTATATTGAAAGTCATAATACTGAATGCACAATGTCAAAATGGTGAAATTTTAAAATGTTGAAATAATACTTACTCCCCTATATACATAGAGAACTGGATCTGTCCCTGTCCCCCACCTGTTACAGGACTCATTTTAGCACTTACACCAAAGTTTCACTAACAGGGGAGTGATATTGCTTGTTGTAATGTACATACATATACATATGTGAAGCCAGATAAGTAGGACTTTATCACACCGTGCAGACAATGCCTAGACATGATTCTTTTGTAATCACAATGTTTTACATCTAGTTATTTACAATGTTGTACATCTTTAAATTTCAGTCATTTTCATAAATGCTACATCTAGAATGTTTTATATTTTTAGGCTTTATATTGTTCAGTTTGGTGCTTTTCTGGATTAAACTATTTTGCAGTGAGTTGGTGCAAAATGCATCAAAATCAAAATGTTTAACAGAGAGTTTTCATCAGAGCCAACTGATTTATTTTGAGCATACTATGAACACATGCGTGCACACACACACACACACACACACACACACACACACACACACACACACACACACACACACACACACACACACACACACACACTATAAAACATTCTGGATATAGCATTTATGAAAATTATTGAAATTTAAAGATGTAAAACATCGTGGTTACAAAAGAATCATGTCTACGCATTGTGTGCATGGTGTGACAAAGTCCTACTTATCTGGTTGCACTGTGAACAGGAGACAGTGATGTGAGCAGGATCGACCACTGTTTGTTCAAACAACAAAAGAATGTGCTTCACTTCAGTAGCGCATAAAGCAAAAATAATTACTTTGTAGAGTTCTTAAGTTAAACAGGAACATAATTGTTTGCCAGGTACTCCTGGATACAGGAAATAATTTACAAGAAGACTGCTATTAGGGTGGTCTCCCCTTTAATCTCTGGGCCAGAAACATACCACACCTGCCCTTATTCATCAAACATTTCTTAGTAAAAAGGTTTTAGGTAACAAATAAAGGACAATGTTATTTGTCACACTACTGTTAAAGCACAGCCTGGATTTGTTAAAGGGCTCCTCCAATGATGCAGTACTTTGTAATTCAGAGTCATGTTAGCTGTGAAGTGGAAATACCTCATTATTGGCTAATTTGCATGACTCCAACCTGCAGCTACTACTGCAATGTGCAGAATATTGCTGATATGCTCACTGCATTAGTTAACTGCTGCAATTGCATCAGTCAGACACACACACACACACACACACACACACACACACACACACACACACACACACACACACACACACACACACACACACACACACACACACACACACACACACACACACACACACACGCACACGCACACACAGCATGGTGGTACAAGTGTAGTATTCCTGGTGACAAGTGCTTCCCCCATCTCCTGATCCTTAGACTTGTTTATGTGTCATTATGGCACAAGTATAGTATCCCTAGTGGCTAGTGGTTCCTCCCTGATCCCTATACTGCTGTGAATACTGGTAGATGAACATGGCCATTTGGCTATGTTCACTACTGCAATGCGGTGGGGCCTGCTGTGCTGATCTACATCCTGAGAGATTTCCTGAATCAGTCAGCATGTAGATACCTTCCTGGAGGCAGTTCTGGGAAAGAGAGACCTCATGGGCAATTAGCATATGCTCCTCCCTTGGGCTGCTGTATTAACATTCGCACAGCTGCAGAGCCAGCCCTACATGGTGCGCCACATCTTGTGCTAGAGCAGCATGCAGCTCCATGGTAGGGCTGTTTCTGAATACAAAAAGGTTACCATTATGTGTACAGAAAGGTGTACATGTCATAGTACCTTTATGAATTCCCCTGACAATTTTACACTTGCAGGCTTTCTTTCTCAGTATCTGGTTAGCAGAAAGCATTCATCTGGCTTCTAGAAACAGTCATTAAACTTTCCAGAACACAGACATGAGACCAGAAACAGCGTATCTAGTCCTGGCTCAAGAAGAAGAAAGTTTTTTCTTCCTTTAAACTTGCTATCAGACTGCACAGTAGCTCGTGGTCTCCTTCCAAAACCTGAAATACCTCTCCCTCAATAGCCCTGATTATAAGCACTTGCCTGTTCACTGTAAAGGTCTACTAAAAGGGCAACTTCATTTTTATGGAAAGGCAAATGAAATGTATTGTAAAAGCTCAGGGCTTATACAACAGCATTTGTACAGCCCTACTATACTTTCTGATCCTGCTCAGCCCAAGGGATTTATTGACTTGCAGCACTAATGCATGTAGCCATCAAACCGGTGCACTACATCCTTTTTTTGAAATGTAGATAGGTTCTTATATGTCACGTGTTTCTACACTACAGGCCTAATTACTTTTCTTTTCTGCCCTTACGAACAGTAGAATAAAACCTTGATATGGCAGAAAAAATTGCAGACCAAAAGAGTATGCATAGAACTCACTCATTGTCTTTTCACCTTAAAGGGCCACCTAATGAATAGCTGTGAGCCAGGTTCAACATTGCGTTTTATAAGGCTTGGAGTATTAATAGCTGTTTAATCACATCTTCCCCTTTCTTTTCAACTCTGTAAATGCCTCAAACTGGGAAAAATGAGTGGCTGATCAGGTACAGCCTGTATCTTGTTTCTGGCATCCCCATCCCTTAAGGTGGGATCCAGCCACTGTGCTTTCTTTAGACTGTGTGTGTGATTAATATTCATATCTGTCTGACCCTCATTTCTGCTACTGTCTTTGCAGTCAGATTCATTCTGGTTTGAATTAGCCCCTAGTAATACAGATAAGGTGTCCATTGCTTTATGGTCATTCTGGTTTTACTCGGTTTGTAAAAAAGACACCATTTTGTCCCACTCACTGTAGATCTTTGGGAATGATGATTGCCCACAAATCAAGAAAAGGGGGCAAGTCTTTTCCCAAAATGTTTTTTTTACATAATTATGGATATTATCCCAATACAATATCTCCTCAAACAAAGCAAAGCTGAATGGCTTATCAAAGAACTTAAAACCCTAATGCAACTCTGCAATGAGGCACTGAAAAATGGAAAATGAACCCCACACACTGATAAACAGAGGACATTACACCTTCTTATACAATGTTACCAAACAGGTTATTCACAGGCACAAAGCCAAATGCCTGACATCAAAACAAACTACCCTTTACAATCTCCAAAACATTTCAATGAGAGGTGAATAATCTTATAGACAGCATCCAACCACACGAGGCTGCATGACATGTCACCATATACATTTCTTAAAGAACTCATTAACTTTACTTCCTTACCTTCCACCCCCTTCTGTTTCTCCAGATTGACCCCAGTTCCCCAGTATACCTACCACCCTTTCATTTCATTTGGATTAATGCAAAGAAGAGCGCATCCTTGCTAGAACAAATACCACTTGACTCACTTATTGTTTGGACAATCTCTGCTCATGGTTTCTGTATCACTGCAGAATATATATAGTCACCCTCTAGCTCTCCATCAGTAATCTTTGTCTCACAGCAAACAGCATTCCTTCAATCTGGAAATCAGTACTTGCCAGACTAGTTCCAAAGAAATCAAGACTCACTACCAACAACCATTTCTTGTCTATTTCTATACACCACATACTAGGCATTCTGGAGAAAGTTATTTGTAACTCACTCACCACCCACCTGCAAAAATATTAAATACCCTCTAATAAATAATTTGGTCAAGAAGGAGCTCCAAGATGGCAGTCTGGACTCTGATAGATGACATCTTAACTAAAGTGGATAAAGACAACTTAATCAGTGCTGTTTTCATTGACTTAACCTGAGCATTTGACATTGTGGATCACTCCATCTTAATACTACACCTTGCATTTACCTGAGTCTTTGGCATTGTGGATCAATCCATCTTACTAACACACCTTACATTTACCTGAGCCTTTGGCATTGTGGATCAATCCATCTTACTAACACACCTTACATTTACCTGAGCCTTTGACATTGTGGACCAATCCATCTTACTAACACACCTTTTTACCCGGGTCTTTGGCATTGTGGATCACTCCATCTTACTAACACACCTTTTTACCTGAGTCTTTGGCATTGTGGATCAATCCATCTTACTAACACACCTTACATTTACCTGAGTCTTTGGCATTGTGGATCACTCCATCTTACTAACACACCTTACATTTACCAGAGTCTTCGGCATTGTGGATCACTCCATCTTACTTACGCACCTTTTTATCCGAGTCTTTGGCATTGTGGATCAATCCATTTTACTAACACACCTTTTTACCCAAGTCTTTGGCATTGTGGACCAATCCATCTTACTAACACACCTTACATTTATTCATGTTAACCCACAAGCCACTCACTGGTTCCTAGATTTCACCTCTAGCAGATCTTTCAGAGTACCTTCATTTTCCACTCTCAGACTACCTACACTCAATCAGGTATAACACAAGGTTCAATACTCTCCCCTCTAAATTTCTCAGTTTCTGTAAATAAACTGCCTTTTGACTTTCCCCAACTACAACTCCTTCTGTATGCATGACATGGTTCATAGATGTGTACTGGGCTAATGACCACTAGGACCTTTTTAATCCTAGCCCTGCATCCCAAATCTCTGACAAGCTGTGGTACACTAGATAAGTGCAAACAGGGGCTTGGGAGATGAAATATTTGCAGGCTGCCTGTGTCCATTAGAGACATTGGTGCCAAACCAGGGGTGAATTTCCTGTTCCCCATGCAATTGTCCAAGTTAAGCTTGAATTTGATTAGGGAGGAACTCTACTTCACATGGATGGAAAGCCTGCTCTAGAAAAGAGACAGTCTCTTCATCTGATCCTATTTATATCACAGGCACAGTTTAAATCTTTAGAATGGGTATTTATGGCACTGTTTGTTTTGTGGATATACAAGAGGTCCATCAGGGAGGGGTCTGACAATGCCTTGTATGCCAGGCACAGATCTCCCCCTAAACATCCTGTAAGAGACAGAATGCAGGAATAGGGCTTTGAGGTGGTTTGCACAGGACATGTTAGTTATGCCCTGTATTATTTTAGTGGGGAACCACTGCAGGCATTCATATAGAAGGTTGTGCCTGGTTAGATACACACCAAAGGTGGCATTGTACTCATTGATAGGTCTGATGAATGCTGAATACAGTGGAACAATGACCTCATTAGACCTACCTGACCTTCCTTTGTTTATAACTTGAACAGTATAGAATGATTTCCTCACTAATGTAGACATGTGGTGGTCAGAGGCGATGGTTATGGTCATCTGCTCATCTAACCCTACCTACCATGGCATCCAAAGTCAGCTTCAAACATACCTGCTAGAACTAAAGAAATTACTCTTGCTCAACTCTAAAAAATAAATGTACGATCTTCAAAACAAGCAAAAGTCTACCAAATGCCCCTACACTCTTCAGATCAGAGAGCAATTCAATAACTGTATGGAAATAAACAACATCCTTTAAATACATGGGCATTTGGCTTGATAAGTCTTTTAACATTCAGTGACACACTAAAAAAGGCAGCTCTAAAATCACCTATCCCCCACTGTATGGTCAAGCACTTTCTCAAGTCCTGTTTCCACCTACCAGGGCAGCCAAGGAAAAGGCATTTTGTTTGCCTAGCTTGAACATCGCTTACTACCATTTTCCAGAACATTACACAATAAGTCAACAACACAGCAAACCATCTCCAATGAAATATGTCACTTCGTTACCAATTCCATGTGTCAATTCCTGTTTCCACCTACCAGGGCAGCCAAGGAAAAGGCATTTTGTTTGCCCAGCTTGAACATCGCTTACTACCATTTTCCAGAACATTACACAATAAGTCAACAACACTGCAAACCATCTTCAATGAAATATGTCACTTCGTTACCAATTCCATGTGTCAAGAACATCATTGCCTCACACTATCAAAAGCCAAATGGCTGCCAGTAGAAGGCAGAGCAAGGCTCCTTCTAAGCTCTGTGCTGTTCAAGCTACCCTACCAAGGCACCCTATCTTCACTTACCACAGGACTCTCTGCAACTATTCCAACCTACAATCTCGGGAACCAAGCCAACACAGGCCCAGCAATCCAAAGTCTCACAACTGAAGCACACTATTATAACAGCAGCTTCTCTGTCCTAGACTGTTACAGTTTCTCCTGCTAAATATCACTGAAATATCCAACTACTCTTTCTGATCCCAACTCAAACAATTCCTATGTAAATAAAATAAATACAAATTCCACCATTCAGGGCATATAATATAAACACATCTTAACCAAACAGTCTCTCTCAGCTCTAGCTCTCTGTCTCAGCATCACTGCAACCTTTGACTATCTCACTGTAACCTTTGATTATCTTACTGCAACCTTTGATAATCACACCCAGCATGGGACTACGGAGGATTACCCCCTCATACCCCATGGGTGTTGATTTTATGTTTTTAATCCCTACTTCTGGTAAATGGAACATCTATGAAAATGACATTGATTTAATTTACCATAATCATAACAAGCCCCCAACTGCATCCTTTAGAAACTAAGGTCTTTAATAAGTTTCATTACTATACATATATACTATATATATATATAGATATATATATATATATATAGATATATATATAGATATATATATATATATAGGGCAGTTTGCTTAGTACTAATCTATGAACTCTATCTATGAACTATACATACGTTCCATTAACTAAATATGGCAGCAATGATAAAGCCTTTGGTACTGCCATACCTCACCTATGGAACTAATTACCCCTATATAAAGGCAGCTAATGCCAGTCACACTTCTGCACCAGATCTACAAAAACACCTGAAAACTAATAATATGTCACAATACTGAAAGATCACTTCACTGGACAAGAGATACTATGTACAGCTCCCAGACAGCAATGTGACTCATATCTGATCAATACTATTAGATACAATCACAAAAAGCAAAATTTCTATGCAACACTCATCACATAGTCCCTCAAAACCCACACCACCAAAACACACACATAGAAACACAAAACACACACCTACATTCACGGAGGCTCTCAATAAAAACCTGCTCAAGCATCAGGGACATCCAAAGCATAAACGCAAGCAAACTCCACCCCCCAACACAACCCAAATGACACATAGCCCACAAACTCAGTGTGCCACTCAACCACAACCCATAAGGCATAACAACGTACCCAACACTCTAGTCATAGGTGACTCTATAGTCAGGCACACTGATGTTCCACTCACTAGACTAAACAAGGAGAAAGTTACTGTCAGCTGCCTGTCAGGTGCCAGGATCCGCCACATAACGCATGCACTCAGGTCACTCCACAATAAGTACAAATATGACACTGTCATTGTCCATGTTGGTGTGAATGACCTGAGACGTCCCTCCCTGGACTACATGAAAAGAGACATGGAGGAGCTCTCCGATCTTGTATCCCAGGCAGGTATGACCCTAACCCTGAGTAGCATCCTGCCATCACCCAGAATGATACCACAGTACAAGGACAAAATGATTGACTTCAACAATTGGCTAAGCTTCTGGTGTCATTCTAAGGGGATCCAGTATTTGTCTGCCTGGGACGACATGATCGACAGTCCACGATGCTTTGCCAGAGATGGCCTGCACCTGTCACCCTTAGGATTCCGGATAGTGGCTAAGACTCTTGCCACCCCTATAGTGCCTTTTTTAGGCAAGGTTCAAATGACAAATTCACCACTGTAACCGGTACAAGCAAGCAAAATTTGAGGGTAATGCTACTCAATGCTAGAAGTCTAAACCTCAAAATGCACTCACTCAAGGCACTCCTTAAAATGGAGAACATTGACATCTGTGCAGTGACAGAGACCTGGTTCAAAGCTCCAGAGAGCACCCCTGCATTACCAGGCTTCAATTCATACCACACCTTTCGGCCACCTAACCCAGAAAGAAGCACTAAAGGTGGAGGCGTGTCCATATTCATTAAGGATATCCACACCTCCAGGCTAGTTGCACAGCATAATGCATCCGAGATTATCCAAGTGCAACTAACTCTGGGCAAGACCGAATCCAAATTGTAGCTTGCTACAGACCCCCCACCATGCCCCAGGATTCACACTCCTCATTTCTTGATACACTGGAAAGTATTAGGGTACAACCCAACACCCCAATAATGGGCGATTTCAACTACCCCACCATTAACTGGGAAAACTACTCATGTACCAACTCTTTTGCTCAACGTTTTCTAGAATTCATAAATTCCAACGCCTTGGATCAACTTATTCACACCCCCACCAGGGGCAGCAATATCCTAGACCTGGTCATCACCAACATGGGAAACCGGTGTTCCACACCAGAGGTCAATTCCTCGTTGGTCAGATCCGACCACAAGCTAATCAGCCTAGACATCCACATCCCACCCCCAGCCCCAATTAGGGAAACCATCGTAAAAAACTTCTCAAAAGCCAACTTCACACTTCTTAAGACAGAAGTGGCAAACTTCATGACACCCATGCAGACAGACAATAGAGGTATGACTGCCGAATCCTACACAAATGCACTTTATAAGCACTTACACGAGTGCATGGATCATGCTATCCCTAATAGAACCAAGATGTTATCCTCCAAAAAAGGAAGCCAATCTGGTGGTCCTCTGCCATAAATAAACTCTACAACAGAAGAAAGAAACTGTTGCAAAAAAGAGTAAAATCCCATGACTGGAGGAACTCCTGGTCAACCTCAGTAAGAAGCTGAGATCCCTCATAAAATCCTCCAAAGCTAGTTACGAAAACAAAATTGCCACTGACTCTAAAGACAACCACAAAGCATTCTATAGCTATGTCAAGAATCTAAATGGGAACACTCAGATCTGCTCTGAGTTACAGCATAATGGCACTAAATATACAGAACCAACTGATATTGCCAACATCCTAGCAGATAGGTTCAGTGCTAACTTTACCCCCTCTCACCCCCTAGAGGGCCCATCTCTATACTGGAAGAATGCAAAGTTCCTATAATCACAGCTGCACAGGTAAAAAACACACTCTCCAAAGCCAAGAACACAGCATCCATGGGACCTGACAATATCCCAGGCTGTGTTCTACACAAACTACAGAATGAACTGGCACCCTACCTAAGTACCATGTTCAATCATAGCCTCACCTCAGGCTTTGTACCCACTGAATGGCGCACCGCAATAGTTATCCCACTCCACAAAGGGGGAGCCACGATGGACCCCGGGAACTACCGCCCCATTAACCTGACGAGCCTGGTCTGCAAGGCCATGGAACGTATCATCATGGAACTCATAAACAAAGACATTGGTAATCTCCAAACTCTGGACCCTACTCAGTTTGGATTTGTAAAAGGCAGATCATGTCTCCTAAACCTGATTGGCTTCTTTGAAGCAGTCACCAAAGCCATAGATGATGGTAAAATGGTTCACACAGCTTATCTAGATCTCGCCAAGGCTTTCGACACCATCCCCCACTCTGGAATTATAGATAAGCTCACTAAACTAGGTATAAATCCCTATGTCATAAAATGGGTTGCCAACTGGCTCACGGACAGAACCCACACTGTGAAAGTAGCGGATTCCAAATCCAACATCAGACCAGTGACAAGTGGAGTACCACAGGGTTCAGTCTTGGGTCCTCTCCTGTTTGGTATCTACTTCTCTGAAGTGCAGGCCAACACAGAAGGTCTTTGGCTAACAAAGTTTGCAGAAGACTGCAAATTAGGAGCCATAATCGAAACTCCTAACGATGTGGACAAACTACCAAAGGGCCTCACTGAGACAGATACCTGGTGTCAAAGCCATGGCCTGAAGCTCAATGCCAAAAAGTGTATTGTCATCTGTTAGAAAAATGTGTATTTGAATACATGAGAAATGCTAGTTTAAAAGTAAAGTAGTATATAATGCATTTTATTCTATTAATCATATAGTAGTAAAATTAATTCATGTCTAAATGTGAAGTAGTTTTGAAACTGCAGTGTGGCTTGAAGCAAAAGCTGATCCCTGACCCTGACAGAATGCTAGCTTAGCAAGTTTTAATGTTTATGCTTTTCACAAGTGATTATCTGCTGGGTCAGGAAATTAAATGTGTGAAATAATGAAATCTTCTGCTCTTCCTGTAAGAATGAGATGGCCTTGTATATGTGTTACTTAGATAGCACGCAGCTGTGTGAGAAAGTGTAACAGAACAAAGACATGCATTAAAAGACTGAAGCTGCTATTGTATTCGAACTGATATGAAACCTTGAATAAGTAACTTTACAGAAAGACATTATGACTGACCAGCTGGATAGCAAGGCCGTATTGTATCTAAAGGAAAAGTTTTTTTAAATGTACAGCATCAGCAAACTTAATGAATGAAGAATTGTAAGCTAAAGTGATGCAGATGCCCTGTGACATATCACGTCAGAAAGGTGGGCATAGCTAAATGTTAAACCTATATAAAATTGTGTGCTTCCTGTTTCATGTCAGACAAAATTCTGTACTTGTATGGTTTTTTGCCTCCTGGTGTACACTAGTAAACTTTTGAATCTGAACCTCCTGTGTATTGAATTCTGAATTTTATTTAACAGTTTGGTCCTTTCGATACGGAATTCCCTTGGTAAGCTGCAGATCAGAGCGTATCGGTGGTCGAATACTGCACAGGAGAAGTTACCGAAATGGTTCTTCTTGAGTGAAAAGACCTCCGACTGAATTGTCGTATGTAAAGAGGCTGGCCACTTTCTGATATGTGGCCGAAGAGCGGAATTTGAATGTTTTTCAAAACCAGGAGGCTCAGGTAGGAAGAATTTGCCTTTTTTCTGTTTTAGATCAGGGACTAGGTTACAGTATATTGTTGTCAAGATTTGTTTTGCAGATCAGGGACAAAGTACTGTATATTTGGTCATAGATCAGGGTAACAGAATAAGGTAGACAGTTATTCTAGATAAACTGTAAACAGGAACTAAGAACTTAATATCACGTGATAAAAAAGGGTTGCGTAACATTTTCTTTGACATGGGTAATCAGTGCACTAAAACCTCACGAGATCCGCCCCTAACCGAAGACGCAAAATACATGCAATTACAGCGTTCTGATAACGTTAGGTATTATACGAAATGGGTTAATAACTATGAATTTGATGGTAAACTAGATAAACCTTCACTAGTTAAACTCCTTAAACAGCTTAAATCTGATGCAGGAGGTCAGGCAAAAAAGCAACGCCAACTAGGCATTCCTCAAGCACACAGGTGGATTGAGGAAGCAAATCGTAGGGAACAGAAGCTTAAAAATTCAAAAACATTATTTTTAGACAAAGAGGATAATAATTTGGTAATAGCGACAGCTCCTCCTCCTCCTCCCTTACCCCCACCCTTACCCTTTTCAGGATATGAAGTGAGTGGACAGGCTGGTCCGCCTCCACGTTATCCTGAAGTTTCAGCGAAACCACAACTATTTGTTAGAGATCCTATTGAGACTAGGTCCCGAACACGTAAAACACCTAGGGACACAGAATTATACCAAATAGAGAGGAATCTACAGGATGAGAGTGAGGAAGAAATATGCCCACTTATAGAAGTTCCAAATCCTCAGGCAGGACACGAAGGGCAGGATCCAACACTCTTAATATATAGACCATGGACACCGGAAGACATCCGGAAGGCTACTGAGGGAATCCCCCATCCGAAAGTTAATTTTACAAAATTTTTAGAAGATTTACAAGGCATGAGGTTAAGTTACCACTTGAATGGGGAAGAAGTAGAAAAAGTAGTAAGACAAATTATAAGTCCAGATTGGCACATGATTTGTGGCGCCTGGAATCCTCGTAATGCAGAGCTCAGACCACTCCCACATAGTGACGCAGAGTTAGACAACAGAGTGAAAGGTCTGACAGACCGAATCTCTGAGAAATGGAAACCTAGAGCAGACTGGACTTGCATTAATCAATGCATACAACAGGAAAATGAGACAATAGATGGATATTATGCTAAATTATTAGAATGTTTTAATAATCATAGCGGTATGTCGGTTCCTGAGAACCAAACGAATGATTCCCCGTATGAACAACAATTAAAAAATGCATTTTTGAAAGGTTGCATTGCACCTATTAGTAGCTTCATTACGAAGCATATGATAGATCATCGAACAGGGAGGCTACAAGCCTTACTCGAATACGCTAGACATGCTGAGAGACATTTTAATAGTAAAAAGAAGGCACAAGTCTTCACTGCTGAAGACGGAGCTGAAGTATTTGTATTACAGTCAGGTAAAAAGGGCAAGAAAAAGAATGCCCAGGGAAACAAACAGTCTGATAATCGATCAGAAGATTTTGAAGAGAGGAAAAAGAGAGGTGAATGCTTCAAATGCGGGAAAAAAGGGCATCTAGCAAGGGATTGTAGGCAAAACAAGAAGGTAATTACAGAAGATAAAGGAGATGAGGACTGACTATATGATAGTGAGGATACATCAAGTGAAAGTCAGAAATCATCAGGAAAAGTTAATAAACAGAAAGCGAATGTAAATGTGATAGAAGGAGTAGAGGAAGTGCAAATAGATATGGAGGATGAAGAAAGTGAAATTTTGGACTTAGCATTATTGAGCTTAGAGCTCTACTTGGCAGATACGAAACCAGAAGTTACACTTCTGGTGGAGGGAATGGAAGTCAAATTCCTGTGTGACTCAGGAGCATCACGGACTTTGATACACCCCTCCAAGTTACCAGAACATTCCGAATCACCTGATTATATACTAGTAAAAGCCGCAAATGGACAGCTATACAGGGAACCACTTTCCCATGATATAGTAATAACTGACCCTGTTTCAGGTATGACCCAGAGAAGTAAAATAGTTG
The DNA here is from genome assembly GCF_019279795.1 of Protopterus annectens. Taxonomy (NCBI): domain Eukaryota; kingdom Metazoa; phylum Chordata; order Ceratodontiformes; family Protopteridae; genus Protopterus; species Protopterus annectens. Next base: position 734,243,119 of record NC_056749.1, read on the forward strand.
TTTCTGCAAAGTGTCCAGTAAACCTATTGGGCAGGGACCTTATGCAGATATTTGGCATAGCAGTAGTTCCAACTGTACAAGGTATGGAGGCACAGAGACAAATGGATACCTTTGTAGTGCGATCGGAGGGTGAAACCTTTTATTGGTACAGCCAGGACCTAGTCACGACTGGTCCAGGGGCAGTGACCGAGGAGCTGATGAACATAGCCATCAGTAAAGCCCCCTCCCTTGACACTGATCAACAGCATTTGTTACACTGTACTCTATACTACTGTACTACACCAGGACCTGATAGAGAGTATGAGCAAGAATTGTTTAGAAATCGTGCAACTAGATTAGTTTTGCGTACTTTGTACTGGGATGCTGAGGGGAACAGTGTAGTTAGCTGTTCATTACCTCAAGAATTCCTTGCATTGTATAGATCAAATCGGTTGCCACATGTCAGCTTGACAAAGAACAAAAGTGATAAAATGGGCAGATTTAGAAGAAAAAGTAACAAGATGGGAGAAACAGACTGATTTAGAACTATTAGAAAAAGGGATACAAAAACAAAAACTGAATTGGTTGACACATACACATCCAGCTGTACACTTGCAATCTAGCGAGGACAGCTGATTAGCATTTTTATTAGAAGAAGAAGAAAAGACCTTATGTGAAATTCCAACAACTCTCTGGTCAACAGGCAAGTCAGATGTAGGACTTATTCGAACAGCAAGACCAGTTACAATAACCCCAAAGTCAGCTTTTAGACCACAGAAAAGACAATACCCTTTGAGAAAGGATGCAGCAATAGGAATTAAGCCTATAATAGCAGCATTACTCAAAGAAGGAGTACTGGTAGAATCTCCTGATTCACCATGTAATACACCCCTATTTCCTGTTAAAAAAGCAAACAGGGAATGGCGGATGGTACAAGATTTACAAGCTGTAAATAATGCAGTAATACCTAGAGCACCTACGGTGCCAGACCCACATACTTTGTTAAATGATTTAGAACCGCAACAGAAGTATTTCTCTGTGGTAGATATTAGCAATGCTTTCTTTTCAATACCTATACATCCTGATAGTCAATATTGGTTTGCATTTACATTTCAGGGTAAAAGGTATACATATACTCGACTACCACAGGGATATTGTGAGAGCCCAACAATTTTGCACAAGAAATGGCTAGCAACCTGGCAGGATTTACCCCACCGGAGGTAGTCAAATTCTACTTTATGTAGATGACATCTTGCTAGCAGCCCCCACCCAGCAACAGTGCAGGGAGGATACTGTAGCATTATTGAAATTTTTAGCAATACAAGGACACAAAGTAAACAAAAGTAAGTTACAACTTTGGAGAAAACAAGTTAGATACTTGGGATATGTAATATCCAATGAAGGTAGAATACTAGATGAGGAAAGAAAAACAGCGATTTTGCAAGCACCCAAACCAACAACCAAGAAAGAAATTATGTCTTTCTTAGGTACAACTAATTTTTGTCAGAGCTGGATACCAAATTATGCTTTGGAATCTGCTCCACTAACTGACTTGATATATAAGACACCAATGGCAGCACAAGATATTTTAGAATGGACAACTGAAGCAGAAACGGCTTTCTGCAGGTTGAAGCAGTTGATAGCGTCTTCATTAGTTTTAGGACTTCCAAATTATCACAAACGGTTCTTTCAGACCGTAGATTGTAAGCAAGGATATATGACGTCAGTATTGACGCAACAACATGGGGACAAGCAACACCCCATAGCCTACTATTCATCACAGTTAGACCCAGTGGCGCGATCTTTGCCTCACTGTGTACAAGCAGTAGTTGCAGCCGCAATGGCAGTGCAGGCTTCGGCCTCAGTGGTGTTATTCCACCCTCTCACATTGAGAGTGCCTCATGCAGTTGCAATAATTTTACTGCAAGAGAAAATGGCATACCTTTCTCCTGCTAGACATCTTTCATGTATGACTATACTGCTGAGCCAACCTCATATGACAATTGAACGATGTACGACATTGAATCCATCAACATTACTTCCAACTCCTGCGGAGGGCACACCACACAGCTGCCTGCAGGAAATTGAACAGTTAGCTTTACCTAGACAAGATCTTACAGATATGCCCTTGGATAATGCCGAGGTGACATATTACGTGGACGGCTCATGCAGAAGGGGTCCTACAGGGAAGAATCTGGTGGGATATGCAGTAGTTACCGACACTGAAATTTTAGAAGCTCAATCCTTACCACACAACTTATCTGCACAAGCAGCAGAGTTGATAGCTTTGATGAGAGCATGTACTTTATCAAAAAACAAGTGTGTAAACATATATACTGACAGTCAGTATGCTTTTTCTACAGTACATGTATTTGCACAACAATGGAAAAATAGAGGAATGATAACATCCAGTGGAAAACCTATTAATCATGCGCAATTTATTTTGGAGTTATTAGAATCTATTCAGTTACCTACCAAAGTAGCTATTTGTAAATGTGTAGCTCATACAAAACAACAAGATAAGATTTCGAAAGGCAATGCACGAGCTGATGCAGCTGCAAAGCAAGCAGCCTCAGACTCAGAAATTTTACTTTCAAATGAGGAATTACAACCCTCTGAGATTTTAGATTTAGACATGTTAAAAACAATGCAGATGCTTACTACAAAAGCAGAAAAACAAAAATGGGTACAACGAGGTGCAATTCTTGAGAATGTACTGTACATTTCCAAAGAAAGAAAACCGATATTGCCGTCTAATTTATTTAGATATGCAGCTTTGTTGAGCCATGGGCAGTGCCATGTCTCAACAGGGGGGATGGTACAGTTAGTAAATCAAATATTCCAAACATATGGATACATAAACTACACAAAAAAATTTTGTGCAGCTTGTCATACTTGTAACAAGCATCATGCACAAGGAGCATTTAAAACCAAGCAAGGAAGTTTTCCTATACCACCATACCTGTTCCATACTATTTGTATGGATTTCATAGAATTGAATAAATGTGAAGGGAAAAAGTTTTGTTTAGTTATTATAGACATGTTTTCTAAATGGGTAGAAGCTTTTCCAACCAAAAACCCGGATGCAGCAACAGTGGCGAAAGCCCTGATAAAAGAAGTAATCCCTAGATTTGGCATTCCGGAGAGGATTTATAGTGACAATGGCACACATTTTGTGAATCACACGATTCACCAGCTTGGGAGATTTTTTGGTATCTCCTTGAAGAACCATTGTGCTTACCACCCACAGTCAGCAGGACTGGTGGAAAGGTACAATGGAACCCTAAAGAACAAGTTAAGGAAGCTAGTAGAAGAGACCCAAAAGAATTGGATATACTGTCTGCCTTTAGCACTGCTGAGTATGAGAACGGTTCCAAATGCAAAGGGTTTGACTCCCTTTGAAATGATTTTTGGGAGAGCATATTATGTGCCTCAGTGGAAAGCTCTCATGCCTGCAGAGCAGGAGGCTGACAGTTCATTAGCAGAGTATATGAAGAAATTGTTAATGAATAAGTCTGTTTTGCAGTTTAACTCTCTTTCAGATAAGGAACAGACCAGACCGGTGGAAACAGTCGTGGGCCCTGGAAGTTGGGTGTGGCTGAAAGTGACAAAAAGGAAAAACTGGGCAAGTCCAAAGAGGGAAGGTCCATACCAGGTTTTGTTGGCAACGCCTACTGCAGTTAGAGTGGCTGAGAGGATGTCCTGGGTTCATTTAACGCATTGTAAACCGGTAAAGAACTTTCAACTTGATAAAAACTTTGTGACTGATACACAACCAGACCGAGATGGCCAAAAACAAAGCGAATAGAAGTTTAGATCAACCCCAGAGATGTTGCATAATCATTTTGTTGTGTGTACATTTATTAACTGTAATTGTGACAATTTTCCTCTTGCTGTGGTTTATCCTACACACAACCACACAAGTGAAAGTGGGAAGGCGTGATGAAACGTCTATAGACTGGCATCCAAATTTTAACACATACCTGGCCATGAAACGTGTGTATGCAGAGATTATGAACATTTCAAATTGCTGGGTTTGTACAGCTATACCAACAGCATATGGAGGACTGGTAATGTCCGCTGTCCCTTTGGGGATAAATGAGACTTGGGAGAATTTACTTTTCGACACAGGAACTGTGAGATCACAGGACAAAATAGCTTTATTTTTACCTGTCACACAAAAAGGAGTTGTATGTTTCTACAAAAATGACACTCTCCAGGTGGGCTGGAGCAATTGCAATATAACCATATCTTACTGATGTTATATTAAGAATAGTAATGGCAATACTTTTTGCAATACTAATTATGACTCGTATTTAAACTCATTGAAAACAACTATGAGTGACATTCAAAAAAATCCAGTTTTGTTTAAACAATTGTCAGTTATAGATCAGAAAATGTTTCATGCAGGGCTAATGCGTATTAGTACTAAAGTAGAAAACTGTTATTTTATTTGTGGGGAAAAAGGCATATAAATGGTTACCTGAGAATTGGTCCGGCAGTTGTTTTTTGGGTTACTTGGTTCCGGCAATAAGACATACTGCAGAATTACCTTTGGGTAAGATACAAAACATAAGGGAAACAGCTCGAAAATCTGAAGGTCCAGTTAAGAAACCTGTGAATCCAGTTGGGAAGATCGAAGCTGGTTGGAAAGACCATAATTCAGTAAAAGACAAAAGCGAATTGACTCATATGGACTTGAGTGACAGTGTTATATCCTGGGCAGGAATACTCCCAGCTTATGGAGCAGTCAAATCGATCTGGGAGCTGAGGAAGTTGTCGAAACTTCTTGAAGTAATGAGTAATGCAACTTTTTCTGCCCTAGAATTGCTGACTGATGAACTGAATGCAATGAGAACTGTTGTGCTACAAAATCGGATGGCTCTTGACTTCACCCTAGCAGCGAGAGGTGGTACGTGCACGCTTATCAAAGAAGAATGCTGTGCTTTTATCCTTGACAATCACCACGAGATAAATAACCACCTAGAGGTAATTCAGCAAGTATCAGCCATGACTGAACCAGGCCCAAACCCACTGACAGACTTTTTCCAGAATCTATTTGGGGGGGTGGGGTTCCATCCTAATGAATATTCTGATTGCCATTTGTGTGGGTATACTCCTAATAGGGGCATGTGTTTGCTGTGGAATTCCCTGCATGAAAAGATTAATCAAAGATTTTGTTGATGTATCTGTTACTGAAACTTTCTATCAAAATATTGAAATAGAAAGACTGATTTCAGATGACGCTTTCTCTGAAGTATAGATTAAATGACTCACCTAGCTGAAAATGCTGAGCGGAAAAGGCTAGGAGATGAAATGACACTATGCATACTTCAAAATAGAATAAAAAGTATTAATAGGGGGAAAATGTTAGAAAACTTTGTATTTGAATACATGAGAAATGCTAGTTTAAAAGTAAAGTAGTATATAATGCATTTTATTCTATTAATCATATAGTAGTAAAATTAATTCATGTCTAAATGTGCAGTAGTTTTGAAACTGCAGTGTGGCTTGAAGCAAAAGCTGATCCCTGACCCTGACAGAATGCTAGCTTAGCAAGTTTTAATGTTTATGCTTTTCACAAGTGATTATCTGCTGGGTCAGGAAATTAAATGTGTGAAATAATGAAATCTTCTGCTCTTCCTGTAAGAATGAGATGGCCTTGTATATGTGTTACTTAGATATCACGCAGCTGTGTGAGAAAGTGTAACAGAACAAAGACATGCATTAAAAGACTGAAGCTGCTATTGTATTCGAACTGATATGAAACATTGAATAAGTAACTTTACAGAAAGACATTATGACTGACCAGCTGGACAGCAAGGCCGTATTGTATCTAAAGGAAAAGTTTTTTTTTAAATGTACAGCATCAGCAAACTTAATGAATGAAGAATTGTAAGCTAAAGTGATGTAGATGCCCTGTGACATATCACGTCAGAAAGGTGGGCATAGCTTGAATGTTAAACCTATATAAAATTGTGTGCTTCCTGTTTCATGTCAGACAAAATTCTGTACTTGTATGTTTTTTTGCCTCCTGGTGTACACTAGTAAACTTTTGAATCTGAACCTCCTGTGTATTTAATTCTGAATTTTATTTAACATCATCCCCTTTGGTAAAAACTCTGTACCCATGAACTACCACATAGCTGGTAGTCTACTTAATGCTGAAAATGTGATAAAAGACCTTGGGACACAGGTGGACAGTAGTCTCTCTTTTGATAATCACATCACCACAGTGGTCAGGAAATCCTTCTATGTGGCTCATCTCATCACAAAAGGATTCTCATCCAGAAAAAAAGAGGTCATTGTTCCCCTCTACTCATCACTCATTAGACCCATTATAGAGTACAACGCCCCTTTTGGTATGTACCTCACAAGACATCTACAACAACTGGAAAGACCACAGAAATACCTCACAAAGAGGATTACTGGCCTCAAACAGATGCCCTATGCAGACCGTCTCAAAAAACTACAGCTTTACTCCATCGCATATCGCCTACTCAGGGGCGATCTCTGCCTAACATACAAAGCTATGTCAAACCCAGAGCTGTTGGACATGCTCCACTTAAAGAAATCCCAATCCCTCCAAGCTACACGCTCTAGGGACCTTAACCTTGTCACCACAATAAATAGACCATGCTGGAGGGATAGATTCCTGTCCCAGAGACTTCCCATACTCTGGAACAGACTACCTATCTATGTCAAACAGAGCTCCTCATTAGCACTCTTCAAGAAAAATCTTGATGATTGGATAGGAAATGGGAAATTCACCCTGGGGATCACTTCTGTGGCTCTGCTCGACAGGGGCATAGGAAAATAATTTTCTTGGGTGGCAAAAGCCAGGGTACATTTTTTGGCTAGGCTTGTATGGGCCCTAGGGCTGATAGCCTAGTACCTACCTATGAACCTATGAACATTGAAAAAAAATCACAATTTTTTTTAAAGAGCAGGACTTCACCCTCAGCACCCTTCAACATAGGGAACCACACGCCATACCCCTTGCTACTGTACATACACACACACACACACACACACACACACACACACACACACACACACGCACACACACACGCACACACACACACACACACACACACACACACACACACACACACACACACACACACACACACACACACACACACACAAACTTTGAGATCACTGCATTATATGGAAGGGAGAAATCCCAGAAATATTGCAGTCGTGATCATTAAGTAGGAGATAAATCACTGCATCATTACAGTGTATGTCATTAACGTGTCACATTTAAGCCTGGCATACCATTCTGGACAATAGTAAAGACAAACATATCTCCAATATAAATATGGCATAAATACACAAAATGATGGCATTCCAGGCATATTTTTGTAAATAAATAAATAGCGTGCTGAGTTTTGAAGGTTATGTAACATAACTGTACAATATACAGCTTCAGTGTACTAATCAGTAAGCCTGATTTATAGACTGGTGCATTCTAATCTACTGATATAACTCCAGATGACACACAAGTTGTAATCTTGATACTGCCATATGCACTATCATTATATAACTGCAGCATATGTACTACAGACAAAGGTTTCTGTTGAAAATGAGAGGACAATTTTTGAACCAGAGAAACATAAAATGCACATGGGTGGATAAAGTATACCTGGATGGAATATGTACTAATGCTAACTTTGTGGTATCCTGGATTATTTCCCTTACTCCAAATTATAGTGAAAGCTGAGGGTCTATGTTAAATAAACGAACGCTTAAAATGTTGAGTACAACATACTCGAACACTTTTAAGTGAATGTTTATTTAACCAACAGCCCAGAATATCGGAAAACAAAATCTCAAAATGTTTTGTTTGGCCACCTACCCCTCCCAAGTGCTACAGAACACTAAACAGACTAACAGCAACTTCCAATACGTCGTAACAAAACAAGAAACTAGAAAAACATACTGTAACGTTGCAAGCAGGGGGACAAGCCTACCTGCACCCCCCACACCCCCTACTTATATATATACCAACTCCGAGACAGCACTTCAGTGCAGAAAAGGGAAATTCTCCCTTTCAGCACTGTACGGCACCACTAGCAGTACCTTACATGATGTAATACGTCACATATGTCAGTGCTGGCCAACCGAAATATTTCGGAACTCCGTTTTCCGATATTCTGGGCTATCAATTAAATAAATGTTCTCTTAAAAGTGTTTGAGTATGTTGTACTCGACATTTTAAATGTTCGTTTATTTAACATAGACCCAAAGCAGAATTAGTGTATGGAAGAGCATGGATGTGAGATAGCAGCCCCTACTGTTGGGGGTGCAGCAGGTGAACCTCATCCCCTGCAAAAAACACTTTAATGGCTTTATATCAAGTTTCAAGATTCACTGTAAATCTCTTGTCTGTTGGACTTTGTTTTTTACATTTGTGGGTAGGCAGTTTTGAGTGTAGTACTTCTGTTATGGAATCATATTACTGATGGATTTACTGCACATCAGCAAGTCAAATGTGATCATAAATACTCAGTCTAGGGGTCTAAACCTCTTCTGCAACATCAACAGAATGGATTGGAAGGATATATCTCACAGAGGATATCACTGCTCTGGAAGAGATTCGCCATACACATAAAACAAAATTCATCTTTATCCATATTCAAGCACAACTTGGATCTATGAATGAGAAACAGAAAAACTATCCCAGGACTACCCCCTGTACTACTAATCTGTGGTATGATCCCAATTATTCTCATTAGGGGTATTATATAATTATCAACGATGGGATGGGTAAGGCCAATGTCTAACCAAATGGGATAGGTTAATTTGAACACAAAAAAGGGAAACTGGCTAGGCTTAAAATGGCCCACGAGGGCAGCTAGCTTAGTAATTACCTATGAACCTATAATGCGTACAGCTTAGACAAAGCAAAGTACGGAAGTCTGTTATAGTTATTGAACCTGTTTACTAAAAACGTCCAAAAACTAATAGGCACAAGACAAGACAAGCATACACTGCAAAGTCCAACAAGGTTTAATAGCTGAGTAAAGCAAGCTTACAGCAATCAATAGTCCGGTGCACACTCTGCCAAGCAATAAAAAGTTAAAAACGATCTGGCTGCACAGAATCCAAGTCACAAAGTGTAAAGCACTTTTCGTTAGGAAACACTTCTCCTAACTTCTTCAGACAATAGTGCTCAGAAAGAAAAAACAAGCTTAAGTACTATCCAAGTGACTCATACTTGTTAATACAATTAAGCCAATTAAGCACAGTCACATAATTTAAAGGTATAATCCTAAAATACAGAAGTCAAACAGTTTGTTTTTGTTGTCATTAGGTAAAATGAGTGCCTTAGTTTTATAAAAAAACAAAGTTCTATTATCTTGTAACGGAACAAGCAGTAAATTAAATAGTATTAATTAAAATCGTAGTTAGTTCACTTTACTTATAACTAATGTTCAGGGACCCGTGGAAGTAGAAATCTTTTCATAAAAAACTGTGTTGTGTAATGTTTCTTTTAACCTATAAAAGGTGGGTGTAACTTAGCAATTGTAACCTTCCTAGGGCTAATGGGCATCTATTATTTAACCATCCAACAAAGATAATGTGTGTGCAGCTACTACCTGTTAAGGCTCTTTAGTTTTAGCACACATAAAATAGAAGTAATTCATTCAAGCCTGGTGGAAAGCATGCATCGAGTCTAAGCTGCCACAAAAGTTCCAATTTCTCCAACATAAGTGTAGACGCCTCTCCTCTACTATTCATCTCAATTGAGTCGATGGCCTTAAATTTGAAACTGTGGTTAGGGGTTTCAATGCAGTGTCTAGCTAGTGGGCTCTCCATTTTCCTTTTGTTAATGTAATAAACATGTTCATAAATCCTCTCCTTAAACTTACGGTCAGTCTTGCCTACATAAAAACCAGGGCAGCACTAACATAATGCTACATAGACTAAGGTTTTGGAGTTACAGTTAAACTTGTTCTTCAGGAAATAGTCTTGCCCCCTAATAATGAATTTTGACCCTGTAGCAATGTGTCGACACTGGTTACATGCCTCACATTTAAATGTCCCTGGGGTGCCTCTAAAAGTGCTGTTACTACTTTCAGTAAGTTTTTTTAGGTTCCTTCCTTTTTTTCCAGGTGACCAGCAGTTTGTCTCCCAACTTTCCTTGTATATCCCTATTGAACAGTAACAACTGCCAGTTTTTGCCCAGTATTGATATCAGGGCTTCATAATCTAAAGAGAATGTAGTCACGAATCTCAAACAATTTGGCTCCCTTTGTGGTCCAATACTATTCCTAACTACGGGGTTACTCAGTTCTATCTCTACTGAGACGTTGGTTTCCAAAGTGTGAGCTGCTGTCCATTCTTGGGAGAGGATGGGTCTGAAGTGGCCAGAGGCCCTTTTACTACTCACTTCCCTTATAAGGTCAGCAATCAACTCAATGGGGTACCCCCTCTTGAGGAACATGGACTTCAAGAGTTCACATTCCTCAAAGAAGTGGTCATCCTCCATAGTCAACCTGGCCGCTTGTACCAGTTGGCCCTTCACTACACTCCTCTTCTGGTGCAGCGGGTGAAAACTAGTGTAATGTAAGAATGAGTTAGAGTAAGTACTCTTTTGGAAAATCCTTGCTAGATATTTTTTTCTGGGCTTTATCTTTAGATAGTTTAACATCCAAGAAGCTCATAGACTCTATGTGGAAGTTACTAGTAAACCTGAGAAAGGTGGTGGACCTATTAAACTGTTCCAGAATTTCAGCAGCTAGTTCAACACCCCCTTTAATAATCATAAAAATGTCATCTAAAAAGCGGGTGTAATAATAAATACACTCATTCAGTCCAGGGTTATCAAAAAATGGTGTCTTTTTCCCATTTGGCCATGACTAAATTGGCAAAACTAGCTCCACAAGGGGAGCCCATAGCTACACCAATCTGCTACAAAAATCAAAAGTCGACAAAGCAGCTGGACAAAAAATAAATCAAAAGAAACTGCTCAAGGCTGGAAAATACGAAACCACAGACTAGCGTAACTTCCACTTTATTCAACACTTTCGTAAAAAACTTCTTCAGAACCAAAAGAAATGTTACATCAAATATTCACTTAAATACTGCACACAATTAAAATCAATTGCATAGTGTAAAATCATAATTAAAGAGCCCTTTACAAAAAACAAACTCTTCATTCATCATTATGCACTATAGAATGGGCATAATTGAATACATTACAATAACAAACATTATAAAACATATGCTTCACGATCTTTTAAGAAACATTTAATATTAATGGCTTCATTTAACCCATGAAAATGATCCGCCTGTAATTTAATTTGCCATCTAGTTTCTCTTTGAGCCAAAAAATTCCTGTAATCACCCCCCCTGTAATTAGGTTCACAGTGTTCCAGGATAGAAAAACAAAAATTTTTTAAAACCTATACATTCAACACTATGTCTATAAAATATTTGTTTTTTGTCCTTTTTTCTAATATTATACATATGCTCCTTCATTCTAACATTTAATTTTCTAGTAGTCATACCAATATAAAATGATGAGCATTTGTCACACACTGCAATATAAACAACTCCTTTTGTTTTACAACAGAAATTACCAGGGACCCCTATAGTGTTAGGTATGTGAGGAAGTTGAATATAAGGACCTTCTAAAATAAACCTACAAACAGAACAATCATGACATTTGTGCATACCTCTATTAATGTGCCCCTTCTTAATGCTGCATATGCTTCTATCTCTCCCCTTTTCAAATGCTCCTTTCAAACTATGTTCATTCCTATAAACAAACTTTGGTTTCCCCTTAATAGCTGCCATTAAATCAGCATTTCCTTCGAGGATCTTCCAATTATTGTTTATAATATTACGTATGCCTATATTGTCAACACTCATCTTCATACTGAAACATAAAATTTCAGTATACTTTCCAGTTTCCTTAACTTGGGGTGTTAGTCTATTTTTCAAAATGGGTGGATACAAAGTTGCACGTTGCTTAGAAATGTCATTAGCTGCTTCCCTTAACAAACTCTCACTGTACCCCCTCTCCAAAAACAATTGTATGATGAATTCAAGCTCATTAATAAATGTCTCATCAACACTCGTCATCCTGCTAGCTCGTATAAATTGGCTTTTGGGTATGTTATTCAGCATGAATTTCGGATGTTGACTGGTTGCATGTAAATAATTATTCTTAAAGGTTTCTTTACGAAAAATACTACTAGTAAAATTTTTTCCAAATGCATCCCATGTCAGAGTTACATCCAAAAAATTAATGGAATTCCCATAACATCCCACAACAAACTTCAAAAAGTCAGAAACTTCATTCAACTTGTTACAGAATAACTGCATTTCTCGAACCCCTCCATATAAAATAAAAATTAAATCATCTATAAATCTTTTATAATAAATGATCTTGAATTCATTTTTCAGGGAGTCCAAGATGGTATGTTCCCACCACCCCATGACTAAGTTGGCAAACACTGGGGCTGCTGGGGACCCCATCGCAACTCCTTGAACTTGCTTGTAGAATCTATGATTAAAAGTAAAAAAAAATATTTTCTAAAATCACTTCCATAGAATCACAATAAAAACTGACTTCTCCGTTAGTTACATTGCTGCATTGCTGTAAAAATGCTCTCATTGCTTCTATCCCCTTGTCATGGGATATAGAAGTGTACAAAGACACTACATCTAGAGTGAACATAATGTGCTGTGTCGGACTGAATAAATGAGCTTCATTCACAAACCGAATACTATCTAAAAAGTCCCAAGAGTCCCTCAAATACGACTTCATTTTGCAAACAATAGGACTAAGCATTGTGACATAATTCGGGGCAGAAATAATAGGTCTAAAGGTGGGGTCCGTTAGGCTTTTGTGACTCTTAGGAATGCCAAAGATTACTCCTATTCTAGGATGTTCTACTTCACAAAAATTATACATTGCAGAATCCATGTTGCTGCACATCAAATTTTCATACAAAAAGCTGTTGACATATCTAAACTTTTCTCTATGTCCTTTGTCGAAACAATATTATATTCATTCACATTACTGAGCATAGATTCCATTTTGTTAATATAATCCTTTTGATTCATCAAGACAGTGAGCCTTCCCTTATCACTTTTCATTATTCTGATGTCTCTAGAAGTCACTAACTCTTTCATGGCATTTCTCATGTTAACATTCATGTTATTAAAATAGTATTGACTCTTTTTATTGAGCAAAGCTCGAATCTTATTCTCACATGTTGTTTCAAACACTTGAATAGTATGAATTAAAGCTGGATTAAAACTAGAAGGTTTAAAAAACATGCTATTGTTTTTTCTCACATCTTTCAAAATATATTTCAGATTTAACTTCCTAGTAAAGAGTTAATACTCATCAAAAATGTCCAAGAGTCTTTGCAAATCTGAGGTTCCAGGGCCACAAATCTCTTCAGAATCTCATCTATCACCTTAGCACAAGAATAGGTGATTGATTGTCGAGCGTCCACTAAGGGGCGCATAGGTGGATCTCCTTGATTCTTGTGGATTTTAGGTATTCCAAAAAGTACAGGTAGTCTAGGTGATGGTACTGACAAATAGTTAAACATGTCAAGGTCGATGAGTGAGTCAATAAACATTCTGATACGGTTATATGCTATGTTCAATTCGTTCAGGCTCACTTTAATATATGCATAACTTTCAAGTATCTTCCCCATTCTTTCCTTGGAGTCCATTTTGTGCAGAATGACCTGTCCACCCCCTTTGTCAGGTTTCATTAGGCGGACTGGTAAAAGTCTAAAGTTGCTTAGAGCTTCTCTTTCTTTCTTGTTCAAGTTGGTCCTTTTATAGGTTAAAATAAACATTACACAACACAGTTTTTTATGAAAAGATTACTACTTCCACGGGTCCCTGAACATTAGTTATAAGTAAAGTGAACTAACTACGATTTTAATGAATACTATTTAATTTACTACATGTTCCGTTGCAAGACAACAGAACTTTGTTTTTTTATAAAACTAAGGCACTCATTTTACCTAATGACTTAACAAAAAACAAACTGTTTGACTTCAGTATTTTAGGATTACACTTTTAAATTATGTGACTGTGCTTAATTGGTTTAATTGTATGAACAAGTATGAGTCACTAGGTTAGTACTTAAACTTGTTTTTCTTTCTGAGCACTACTGTC